>NC_142750.1:8400000-8637500 GCF_051943395.1 Hippocampus bargibanti | reverse complement strand
GCCGAAAAAAACACCATGTATAGTAAGGCATTTTGACCCAAAAAAACGACCATGTGTAGTAAGGCACTTTTAGCTCCCAAAAAACGACCATGTATAGTATACATGGTCGTTTTTTTCGGGAGAAAAAAAAGCCTTACTATACATGGTGTTTTTTTCGGCTAAAAATGCCTTACTATACATGGTCGTTTTTTTCGGGAGAAAAAAAGCCTTACTATACATGGTCGTTTTTTGATGGGGCTAAAAACGCCTTACTATACATGGTCGTTTTTTTCGGGAGAAAAAAAGCCTTACTATACATGGTCCTTTTTTGATGGGGCTAAAAACGCCTTATTATACATGGTCGTTTTTTTCAGGAGAAAAAAAGCCTTACTATACATGGTCGTTTTTTAGGCTAAAAACGCCTTACTATACATGGTCGTTTTTTTCGGGAGAAAAAAAAGCCTTACTATACATGGTCGTTTTTTAGGCTAAAAACGCCTTACTATACATGGTGGTTTTTTTCGGGAGAAAAAAAAGCCTTACTATACATGGTTGTGTTTTTCGGGAGAAAAAAAAGCCTTACTATACATGGTCGTTTTTTAGGCTAAAAACGCCTTACTATACATGGTTGTTTTTTTAGGCTAAAAACGCCTTACAATACATGGTTGTTTTTTTAGGCTAAAAATGCCTTACTATACATGGTCGTTTTTTTCGGGAGAAAAAAAAGCCTTACTATACATGGTTGTGTTTTTCGGGAGAAAAAAAAAGCCTTACTATACATGGTCGTTTTTTAGGCTAAAAACGCCTTACTATACATGGTGGTTTTTTTCGGGAGAAAAAACGCCTTACTATACATGGTCGTTTTTTTCGGGAGAAAAAAAAGCCTTACTATACATGGTCGTTTTTTAGGCTAAAAACGCCTTACTATACATGGTGTTTTTTTTCGGGAGAAAAAAAGCCTTACTATACATGGTTGTGTTTTTCGGGAGAAAAAAAGCCTTACTATACATGGTCGTTTTTTTCGGGACAAAAAAAAGCCTTACTATACATGCTCGTTTTTTAGGCTAAAAACGCCTTACTATACATGGGTGTTTTTTTCGGGGCTGAAAACGCCTTACTATACATGGTCGTTTTTTTGGGGTCAAAGTGCCTTACTATACATGGTTGTTTTTTTAGGCTAAAAACGCCTTACTATACATGATCGTTTTTTTCGGGACAAAAAAAGCCTTACTATACATGGTCGTTTTTTAGGCTAAAAACGCCTTACTATACATGGTTGTTTTTTTAGGCTAAAAACACCTTACTATACATGGTTGTTTTTTTCTGGAGAAAAAAAAGCCTTACTATACATGCTCGTTTTTTAGGCTAAAAACGCCTTACTATACATGGTTGTGTTTTTCGGGAGAAAAAAAGCCTTACTATACATGGTCGGTTTTTTCGGGACAAAAAAAAGCCTTACTATACATGGTTGTTTTTTTAGGCTAAAAACGCCTTACTATACATGGTCGTTTTTTTCGGGACAAAAAAAGCCTTACTATACATGGTCGTTTTTTAGGCTAAAAACGCCTTACTATACATGCTCGTTTTTTTCTGGAGAAAAAAAGCCTTACTATACATGGTCGTTTTTTTCGGGAGAAAAAAAGCCTTACTATACATGGTTGTTTTTTTAGGCTAAAAACACCTTACTATACATGGTGGTTTTTTTTCGGGAGAAAAAAAAGCCTTACTATACATGGTCGTTTTTTAGGCTAAAAACGCCTTACTATACATGGTGGTTTTTTTCGGGACAAAAAAAGCCTTACTATACATGCTCGTTTTTTAGGATAAAAACGCCTTACTATACATGGTTGTGTTTTTCGGGAGAAAAAAGCCTTACTATACATGGTCGTTTTTTTAGGCTCAAAACACCTTACTATACATGCTCGTTTTTTAGGCGAAAAACACCTTACTATACATGGTTGTTTTTTTTCGGGAGAAAAAAACCTTACTATACATGCTCGTTTTTTAGGCGAAAAACGCCTTACTATACATGGTTGTTTTTTGGGCTAAAAACACCTTACTATACATGGTGGTTTTTTTAGGATAAAAACGCCTTCCTATACATGGTCGCTTTTTCGGGCTAAAAACGGCTTATACTTGCATACATGGTCGTTTTTGTTGTTTTTTTTGGGGGGGGGGGCTAGAAATGCCTTACTATACATGTTTTTTTTGGTCTAAAAATTCCTTACTATACATGCTTTTTTTCCCGCGACAAACGACTTACTTTACAAGGTAGGTTTTTTGTGATAAAAACATTGTCATTTTTTAAATAAGAATAAGAAAGCCTTTCGTAGTTCCACAATGAGAAAATTTGCAAAAAATAAAAGTGGAGATGATGGGGATTGAACCCACGACCTCATGCATGCAAAGCATGCACTCTCCCACTGAGCTACATCCACATTTCACCAGTCAAAAAGTGCCAATAGTACATGGTCGTTTTCTTTTAGACTAAAAACGCCTTACTATACATGGTCGTTTTTTTCGGGAGTAAAAAAAGCCTTACTATACATGGTCGGTTTTTTTAGGCTAAAAACACCTTACTATACATGGTGGTTTTTTTAGGTCGTCTTTTTCGGGAGAAAAAAAGCCTTACTATACATGGTCGTTTTTTAGGCTAAAAACGCCTTACTATACATGGTTGTTTTTTTCGGGACAAAAAAAAGCCTTACTATAGATGGTCGTTTTTTAGGCTAAAAACACCTTACTATACGTGGTCGTTTTTTTCGTGAGAAAAAAAGCCTTACTATACATGGTCGTTTTTTTTCGGGACAAAAAAAAGCCTTACTATACATGGTCGTTTTTTAGGCTAAAAACGCCTTACTATACATGGTCGTTTTTTTCGGGAGAAAAAAAAGCCTTACTATACATGGTTGTTTTTTTAGGCTAAAAACGCCTTACTATACATAGTTGTTTTTTTAGGCTAAAAACGACTTACTATACATGGTCGTTTGTTTCGGGAGAAAAAAAGCCTTACTATACATGGTCGTTTTTTAGGCTAAAAACGCCTTACTATACATGGTTGTTTTTTTAGGCTAAAAACGCCTTACTATACATGCTCGTTTTTTTCTGGAGAAAAAAAGCCTTACTATACATGGTCGTTTTTTTCGGGAGAAAAAAAGCCTTACTATACATGGTCGTTTTTTAGGCTAAAAACGCCTTACTATACATGGTCGTTTTTTTCGGGACAAAAAAAAGCCTTACTATACATGGTCGTTTTTTTAGGCTAAAAACGCCTTACTATACATGGTTGTTTTTTTCGGGAGAAAAAAAAGCCTTACTATACATGGTCGTTTTTTTTCAGGAGAAAAAAAGCCTTACTATACATGGTCGTTTTTTAGGCTAAAAACGCCTTACTATACATGGTTGTTTTTTTAGGCTAAAAACGCCTTACAATACATGGTTGTTTTTTTAGGCTAAAAACGCCTTACTATACATGGTCGTTTTTTTCGGGAGAAAAAAAAGCCTTATTATATACATGGTCATTTTTTGGGGGGTCAAAATGCATTACTCTACATGATTGTTTTTTCTGGTTAAAAACGCCTTACTATACATGGTCGTTTTTTTCAGCTAAAAACGCCTTAGTATACATGGTTGTTTTTTAGGCTAAAAACGCCTTACTATATATACATGGTTGTTTTTTAGGCTAAAAACACCTTACTATACATGGTCGTTTTTTTCGGGAGAAAAAAAAGCCTTACTATACATGGTTGTTTTTTTAGGCTAAAAACGCCTTACTATACATGGTTGTTTTTTTAGGCTAAAAACGACTTACTATACATGGTCGTTTGTTTCGGGAGAAAAAAAGCCTTACTATACATGGTCGTTTTTTAGGCTAAAAACGCCTTACTATACATGGTTGTTTTTTTCGAGAGAAAAAAAAGCCTTACTATACATGGTTGTTTTTTTAGGCTAAAAACGCCTTACTATACATGGTCGTTTTTTTCTGGAGAAAAAAAGCCTTACTATACATGGTCGTTTTTTTCGGGAGAAAAAAAGCCTTACTATACATGGTCGTTTTTTAGGCTAAAAACGCCTTACTATACATGGTCGTTTTTTTCGGGACAAAAAAAAGCCTTACTATACATGGTCGTTTTTTAGGCTAAAAACGCCTTACTATACATGGTTGTTTTTTTCGGGAGAAAAAAAGCCTTACTATACATGGTCGTTTTTTAGGCTAAAAACGCCTTACTATACATGGTTGTTTTTTTAGGCTAAAAACGCCTTACAATACATGGTTGTTTTTTTAGGCTAAAAACGCCTTACTATACATGGTCGTTTTTTTCGGGAGAAAAAAAAGCCTTATTATATACATGGTCATTTTTTGGGGGGTCAAAATGCATTACTCTACATGATTGTTTTTTCTGGTTAAAAACGCCTTACTATACATGGTCGTTTTTTTCGGCTAAAAACGCCTTAGTATACATGGTTGTTTTTTAGGCTAAAAACGCCTTACTATATATACATGGTTGTTTTTTAGGCTAAAAACACCTTACTATACATGGTCGTTTTTTTCGGGAGAAAAAAAAGCCTTACTATACATGGTTGTTTTTTTAGGCTAAAAACGCCTTACTATACATGGTCGTTTTTTTCACTATACATGGTCGGTGTTCTGGCCTCAAAATGACTTACTATACATGGTGTTTTTTTTTGGGCTAAAAACGCCTTACTCTACATGGTGTTTTTTTGGGGGGGCTAAAACGCCTTCCGATACATGGTTGTTGTTTTTTTGAGGGGGGGGGGGGGGGGATAAAAACACCTTACTATACATGGTCGTTTTTTTTCGGCTAAAAACGCCTTACTATACATGGTCGTTTTTTTCGGCTAAAAACGCCTTAGTATACATGGTCGTTTTTTTCCGGGCTAAAAACACCTCACTATACATTTTTTTTGTTGCTAAAACGCCTTACTATACATGGTGGGTTTTTTTTTCAGGCTAACGCCGCCTTACTATACATAGTCGTTTTTTTCGGGCTTAAAACGCCTTACTATACGTGGGCTTTTTTTCCAAGCTAATACTGCCTTACTATACATTACTGATATGCTCTGCTGTGCAAAGCAATTTTTGAGGCATGTGTTGATTACGCTTGTGGTCAAGCCCTAAGCCTTGGAATGTGAGTTGCTATATTCAAAACCTCGCGAGACGGACTTTCTATGTCATCACCAACTCATAGTTTATTTCCAAATTCTGACTTTAAAATGAGAATCCTCTTTTCCTTTCGGCTTTTCCCTTCAAGGGGTCGCCACAGCAAATCAGTGTCCTCCATCTTTAGAGGTTTGATCCGCATGTTTGTTTTGGCCAAGCTTTTACGTCGGATGCCCTTCCTGACACAACGCTCTGTATTTATCACATGACTTGAAGAGCTTCCTAAATCCACTATGCTGACTGAAAAGTCATATTTCTTCAATAAAATTGAGAATCTAACCAACTTTTTTTGTTGGCCCTAATCCTATTCAGTACATTTTGACCCTATCAAATCAATGGTATAATTTTCATCAACCTCTCTGTCATGACATTTATTTTCCACATGATGACGCAATAGAAGAAATGAAGCCTCACGATGCTTCGGCCCAGAGCCGAACCCTTTGAATGGAAAGACTTGTTGCTTCATGATGCTTCAGTTTCCATCACTACAGGATTCACACTGTCACTTACGAACAATTTGGACTTTTCAATCAACCTGCCAGGTGGGAGGAAACCAGAGTACCTGTACAAAACTCACACAACACCCGGGCAGAACATACAAACTCCACACCTAAATTTAATTCTTCAAATATCAATTGCATACACAAATTTAGCAATGATATGCTAAATTAAGGCTATTTAGCTTTAGCATTAGTGTTCTTTGTACACGTGATGCCACCTCTGCGTAACAGAAGGTCACCTCCTCTCTGGAACGTGATTAGCTGGCTGTAGCTACTGCATGCTGGGTTGACATTAAACCACAGTTAATCCTCATTAGTAAGATGTCGCGTCGTCACCTTTTTTGAGCTCCACATAAGCAGACTGATAGAAAAAAAATCAGGTTATAATAACTCCAGAGAAGGGTTTAAGATCATGCGCATTGTTAATACAGTATATTCATCTATATATAGGCAGTGGTTCATTCCAACAAATTAATATTTCTGGCTTCAAATGACTTTTACTGAGCGTATTTTACGAAGATACCACCGCATATAGCTATATTTTACCTTTTAAGACTCGCGCTGAATAGTCAGGAAGTCTTGTTTTCGAGTTGATGACGATGCCTGACGTCACGTCACGGAAGGAACGCCCCTGAACAAGAAAGGACACACAATGCATTTTGGGTACTTTGTTTGCTCTGAAAACTTCATGTTGATCCGTGTTGATGATGAAATTAGAAGGAAAACACATAAATAAAGCGATGGTGAATCGTTGTGTGTCGGACCAAGACTACTATTTGATAGTAGTTGACACAAATTCCCAGCAGACAAATCAGCCCATTTCCAACAGAGCTTCGGCGCCATCTTGTGCATTTCCAGGACGCTACATTTTAGTCCTGACGGCTCGAATTGATATGGAAGGACTTCTTTAATCCATTGAAAACATTTATGCTTTCCTGTTCAGAACTATTTGAATCATATTCATAACTGCATGAGTAACAAGAAAGCATCTTCTCCGAATCTGAAGCCATTGTTTTGATTCTCGAGCAAGGCAAGACGTCCTGCCTTGACGTCACGAACGAGGGGGCGGGACCTTCTGAAACTCGCTATCTCCGAAGTCATTTTGAAGTAGTTTTGGGACACTAACTCATTTTTATTGGTGTTTTGCAATTGGGCTAAAAATATCAGCCTGCGTGTTTGGGTATTTTAGATGCTATCAAACGTTTTTCTGATGTCAGTTAGGAAACAAAAAAATGGTGTCGGTTGTCCTTTAAGGAACTGTTTTATTGTTGTCATTTGTCTAAATTGTTTAACAGTACTAAAAGTAGCAGGAGAGAGACTTAAGCATTGAATTCACAAAAAGATGGAACATAGCCTTCTGAGTCAGTTGTTCTGAATATTCCGCCCTTTTGCCACATCGGGTCATTTGGCACGTGTGAGGTTTTGGGAGTCCTAATGTCAACACGTTGAGCTCCATTTCATTAGCGTGCCTTTAAACCTCTTTCAAGGGGTCAAATCAGCCAAACAGCAAGCCGAGCAGATCGCCCAATGTACGATTCAATTAGCTCCTCGTGCCCCCGATCTCTAGAAACGTGGGCACTGCCCGCAACAATACCTCAGACACTCACTCGAAAATCATGCTCCAACATCCAAACGAGTTCTTTCTCAAAGAGCAACATGCTATCTGGAAGCCGCACGTGTAAAGTGTAGAGAAGAAATTAAGAATAACATAGTCTGGCAGATGTATCCAAGGATGCCATGTTGCCTCAAAATAGACCAAGTACTACCAGTATATAAATGAACAAATGGACAGATAGCTAGCGAGATAGCTAGCAAGATAGATAAATAGCTAGCTATCTAGATAGAGACCTAGATAGTTAGCTATCTGGCTAGAGACCTAGATAGCTAGCTAGAGAGCTAGCTAGAGTTAGTCAGCATGAAGTTTTTGAAGTACACACACACACACAAAAACGAGCAGTTACTACAAGCGTTATTAAGGTACGGCTGTAGCTAGGACCAAGGAAAAATGTTAGATTTTGGGAAGTGTGTGAAACTTTTTGTGAAGTTTTTCTGCCACAAGTCAATTCTGAATTTGTACGTTTACAGCCATTTTAGACATGTTTCATCTAGCCATCCATTTTCTGTAACGCTTGCTCTATTTAGCTAGAGAGCTAGATAGCGAGCTAGCTATTGAGATAGTTCGATAGATAGATAGATAGATAGATAGATAGATAGATAATATACTAGTCTGCATCTTCAGCAAGCAAAGCAAGTCAGCACTGGAGAATAGTACAATTTGTCACCTGGTTCCTTCCTAAAAAAACACATACATAATGAATGAAAAAATAAATAAAATCAACCATAAATGAATGAATAACTGGTAACGTAAAAAAAAAAAAAACAAAAAAAAAAACAAAAATCATCCCTCCAAAAAAGACAATCGAAATATATTAGGTAAAAAAAAAAATCAAGAACAATGAAAAATTAACCACGGATAAAGAAAAATAACTAAAAATCTAATGTGAAAAAAAAACAACAAAAAACAAATTAAAAAACACCCCCCAAAACAAGTTAAAAAATCTATAAATATCTATTAAAAAATCAGCAAAAATGTAGATCCAAGCAAAAATCAGGAGGAAAAAAAGAACATTCTGTGAAAAAAATAGATCAAAACATGCTGTCATATTTTCACATTCACCTTTTTACTATTCACTCGCAATTTCTGCAGGAATTGCTCATCCGCACACGCAGCACTTTTGGAGCATGAGGTTCTGAGACCCATTTGTCAAAGTGGTCCCGTAAAAAATATTTAGGCCGGATGCACCCAGCAAATGTCCGTCACGGGGCGGGATTAGAAGACAGAAAATGAGCAGGTGTCACGTTGCCGGCAAGGATTTGCGCAAACGCCCGTCGTCGTCCCTCAGCCCTCAAGTGTGCGGACCAGCAAAAAAGAGCTCCACATTTTTGCATCTCGCGTGTCGATTGGACATCATGAGCCAGCACCTGAGTGTCTCGTCGCCCTTTCTCAAGTCTTTCTTCCTGAAGACGCCCGTACGGGTGGTCAGTCCTCTTCGGCAGAGGCGACACACGCTGCCGGCCAGCGAGTTCAGGAACCTCACGCCTCAGGACGCCATCAGCGTGTTTGAGATTGAGAGAGAAGGTGGGCATTCTATCTATCCATTATTACTGTTGTTTACATTGTCAATCACCCCCAAAAATAATAATACATCAACATTTGATCATATTTGCTAAAACTGTCAGGGTGACATTTCGTGATTGGGCTTATTGTTTAATCCTAAATTAAACAAACAAAAAAAAACAAAAACTTGTAGCGGTCGCTCCAGTTTATAGTGCTTACAGATGACAGCAAGTGTGTCAAACCCATTTTTTGATTGGATTGGATGTGTCTTTATTCATCTCGCAGTGGAGAAATTTACATTGCAAAGCAGCGAAGTTATGAAAAAAAAGAGGAAATTCATAATTATGACAGAAACCATATTTAAAAAACAAAGTCAATAACACTTTCTTCAACTATTATTTAATGTATTCGCTGCCATTCCCGAATTTATTTGGGAATTAAAAAGTGTGACGTGGAGCACCATTCCTGAGTTTGTTCAGTTTTTTTTGCGGGCGGTGCCGATAAAGCGCTGGTCAGACCTCTGACAATATTTTTCCCCTTTTTCGAGGGGGCAGCATTTGCCTTTGAATAATAACAAGAATAATAATACATTTCATTTTTAAGCGCCTTTCAAAACTCTCAAGGTCACTTTACAGTCACGGGATATTTTTTTTTCTGTGGGTGAGCAGCGGGAGCCACACCAGCGAGCGTTCACTAAACCCAGAAGTGAAAATAAATAAAATGATCATCATTACACAACAACATTAATAATAATAATAATAGTAATAATACATTTAATTTCTACACACCAAAACTCTCAAGGTCACTTTACAGTCATGTCCATGTTAGCGCTTTGTTACAGCTTTAAAGTTCTTAAAGCTCTATATAAATCAATATGTATTGTATTGTATTCTGGACAGACGGCCCAATTTCAAGCTCATATAACTCCGGACCTATATAATTTAGGAATTAATATTTTTTTTCTGATGAGAGGAGAGAGTCCAAGGTTTCTTACACTGCATTGAATGTTTAGGTAGTCCGAAAACTCAATATTCTGTGGGTCCTCCAATTTGAGTGACAATGACAAAAACCCGGGCACTGGAGTGGACTCATTTTTGCGCGCGTCTGGCAGTGAATGAGTTAATGAAGTGCATTCAAGCGCTGATACAATGTTGAGTTTAGATGATTTTCAAACACTTCCCAAATGAGAAAATGTCCAACTGTATGTTTAAAATCTAAAAATGTGTGTTTAAAATCTAAAAATGTCTTAAAATCTAAAAAAATCCATCCATCCAACTCCAGACCTATATAACTTTTTTTTCCCAGGAAAGAAGAGCATGTAAGGTTTCTTACGCTGTATTGACTGTTTATGTAGTCCTAAAACTCAATATTCTGTGGGTGCTGGAATTTGAGTGAAAATGACAAAAACCCTGGCACTGGAGTGGGCATATTTTTTTGCACATGGCCTGGCAGTGAATGAGTTAAGTTGCTGTAATCATAGTTGCCATTTTGGTGCATATTTTGACAAGTAGCCGTGTTTGATTTATGGGCCGTATTAAATGATGCGTCCGCCAGATCCGCCCCCAAGCCATGAGTTTGACACCTGTGGGTTAAAGGGCGCATGAAAGTGTTCATGACAATGATTTATGATAGTGAAAATGTTTCCGTCATGACCTGCGTATTATCATCTCTCCTCGCCAGCTTTCATCTCGGTGTCCGGCGAGTGCCCTTTGACCCTGGAAGAGGTGCTCCACTTTGTGGATCAATGCCCTGAGCTGTCGCTGGGTTGGTTTGAGGAGGGCCAGTTGGTCGCCTTCATCATCGGTACAGGTTGGGACAAGGAGAGGCTTTCCCAGGTAACAATGCGCCACACAGTCAGCAAGGGTGACTGGGCAATGTAACGACAAATGACTTCACTTAGAAAAATGACGTGTTTCTGTGGTGGATGACTAAAATAATCTACAGCTGTGTAAACTCAGTCGTTCAGGAGCGGTCCATCGATGAAAAGGTTTCTTCAGCCGTCATCTGTACTTCTTTGAAGGTGTCGGACGTTTCGCTTCTTATCCAAGAGAGCAGGGACCAATCATAGCAGAGTCTGGCACCGCCATGTCTGGGCAGTAGGGATATACATAGGGCCAAAACTGCCAGCAAAATATTTTAGTTCGCTGACGAAGCCTCTTGGATAAGAAGCAAAACGTCCGACACCATCAAAGAAGTACAAATGACGGCTGAAGAAACCTTCTCATCAATAAAATAATCGACTTTTAATTTATTCGCTGGCATTTCCTAATTCATTTGAGAATTGAAAAGTGTGACATGGAGTGCCATTCCCGAATTTCTTCTGTTTTTTTTTTTGTTTTTTTTTTCCATGCTTGGGTGCTGATAAAGTGCAATGTTTTTCCCTTCCACGCGGGAGCAGCATTTGCCTTTTGTCCATGTTAGCGCTTTGTTACAGCTTCAGCTGTTGTTAAATCACTATATAAATAAATATGTATGTATTGCATTCTGCCCCCATTTCAAGCTCAGATAACTCCAGACCCATATAACTTAGGAATTAACGTTTTTTTCTGATGAAAGAATAGAGTCTAAGATTTTTTTACACTGAATTGAATATTTATGCAGCCCTAAAACTAAATATTCTGTGGGTCTTGGAATTTGAGTGAAAATGACAAAAACCCTGGCACTGCAGTGGACACAATTTTGCACATTGTCTAGGAATGAATGAGTTAATTAGAATGACCAAGATTTTTTTCTTTCTTTTTTGGGTGGGCGGTCCACAGGAGGCCATGACGCTGCACGTGCCCAACACGTCAACGGTGCACATCCACGTGCTGTCGGTGCACCGCCACTGCCGTCAACAAGGCAAAGGCTCCATCCTGCTGTGGCGCTACCTGCAGTACCTGCGTTGTATGCCGCACCCTCGCCGTGCCCTGCTGATATGCGAGGACTTCCTGGTGCCCTTCTACCGCAAGGCCGGCTTCAAGGAGAAAGGCCCGTCGGCCATTAGCGTGTCCAACATGCGCTTCAAAGAGATGGTGTATTTGCTCGGCGGGCAGGCGTACGCCAGGCGGAATAGTGGCTGCTAGCGCCGCCCAACCTGAAAGACCCCCTCGCCCCCACCTCCCACTCATGGCCTTCACCAAATTGAAGTTGGGTTTTCTGTTTCAACATGCAGACTGTGCGAAAGCAGCACTGCAAAGTCCTTCCTTGGCTGGGTTTTGTACAAAAGGCAAAAGAAAGCAGCCACTGCATTATAAACTCTTCAGTGGGTTCTGTGCAACTAAATGCCATGTCTCCAACAACGCTGATGTCCGTGTGAAATTCCACACATGATTACAATGTCTCTTTTTTGTTGGGTTCCGTGTAAAAGCCAAAGCTGCATGAATACTGAGACGACTGGGTTATGAGCTGGATGGATTTTTTGCCTAAATGTACTATCAGACACAGCGATATTCTTCCAGTGCTGAATTCTGTGTGAAAAGCAACGTCAACGTCAAGCCGTTGGTGATAAATCCGACGACGTAATCTCTGTGTGGAATGTAGTAGTCCCATATATTTCTCTTTATCCGGTTTTCAGTCACAAATCTGCCTGATAAGGCATAGCAGTGTCAAATGTCCATCTTTTGCTGAGTTATGTGCGAAATTGCTTTATCGCCGCGACTTCCTCTACAACTGACGCTGCCTATATAAAATCAGATTGTCAAGGCAATTTTTTACACTTTGCTGAGTTTGTGGAGAAAACAAATGCTGCATCTTGTTATTTAGGATGGCAGTTTTGCTGAATCTCCGTGTGAATTAATAATAAAGACTAACACACACACGCACACACTGTGATTATTTGTATCTTTTTTTCCTCTCTTTTTTTCCAGTTACATGTGAGTAGACGGGGAGCTAAAACGCTGCCATTTTCAAGACAAACATCACTTCTGAGGAAGCAATAAAACAACATACAAGGAAAAAGAAAAACATTTGAGTGCTCAGCATCATGTAACGAAAAAAAAAAAAAAAAAAAAAACAATGGCAGTAGTAGTTGGTACATTTTTCTTTCAAACAAGGCACCAACGGTTTTGATATTGGATTTCTATTTGTTGTGGTTTGTCCCTGCTTTATGTTTGAGATTGCCTGAAGGAGTTCTGCGGAAAAGGATAAGAACCAAGTGGGGGTTGGGGGGGATTGTAATAATAATTAAAAATAAGTGAATTTTAAATTGCAGAGGACTCTTGTGGATGATTCAGGTCCAATCAAATAGATAAAAGAAAATATGTATGTTTCATTGAGCAATTACTTTATAGTTGCACTGATAAGAATTCTGAATGGATGAAAATGTGTTTTCGCTCCATGAAAAAAAATGTGAGTCTGTTGAATCATGAACATTGCATCATTTTGGTTGGTCAATAATTTGTTAAAACAGAAGAACAGCGCAATAGTAGACACTTCGGGGGGGATGAAATTGACCAAATTTGGACATGTAGTAGGGAATTCTGCCCAACCGAGAATATATATATATATATATATATATATATATATATATATATATATATATATATATATATATATATATATATATATATCGTTTTTACCCGCCTCAAAACTCACTTGTACTCTTTGGCATTCGGCATGATTCCGATTTCATCTTGGTTTTACTCCCTGGTGCTTTCTACGATCGTTGTGACTGCTTTATTTCCTGTATATGATAGCTGTCCATGTTAAGCGCTTTGTTCCAGCTTCAGCTGTTGTTAATGCGCTATATAAATCCATGTGTATTGTATTGTGTATTGCAAGTGTACATAACCTGTTTGTGACTCATGAAAAAGTGCTCCCATGTCTTATCTTGTAACTGTGACGTGAAAATAGTGCTTTGGAAGTTAGAAAATTATCATAGGAACAAATATTTGTCAAATTCGCAAGTATTCGTTTTTTTAAATTAATTAATTTATTTATTTATTTATTGTTCAAGTGCTAGTACAAATATGTACAAAATGATAAGTGTGCCTTTTTCCAAATGTGAGATTTTTGTTTTTTAATGGTCTATTAAAAAAAAAAACTTACAAATCCACCATTGCAAGTGACATGAAAAGTGAATCTGGTTTTTTAAGAGTTGTTGTGAATGCAAAGGGCCTTCTAATGAATTAATATAAAAGAAAAAAAAATGTGGAATTCAAGTTACAATTCTAATTCATACGGTCAAGCTATGTTTTCAAACTAAAAAAAAAAGACATTTGAGTGCTAAGTCACATTTTCTTCCCCCGCACGTGGTCCTGATCCTCCTCCTGTTAAAAATCTCCACGTCAAGACTGAAATACCAACGATTAGCTCTTTCTCTGGCTTCGGTATATCAGACACTCGGTGAAGCACTGAGCGTCATAAGGAGTGTGAGGTAATGAGCTGAGCGGAAGGGCGGTGATTCAAAAACAACGATGACACATTACTCGTATCTCGACCAGAATAGAAAAACCTCAAAGCGTCTCGCCAACGGAGTTCAAGTGGTTTCAAAACGTCCCATTCTGACCTGATTGGTTGGGAGGGAGGGCAAGGCCTCAGTGGAGATGCGCGTTGAGGTCGTACTTCTCGCAAAATTTGTCCGTGAAGGGGATGCAGGTAAGCAGCTCGCACCAATCGCACTTGATGGGGTAGACGTAGAAGAGCACGACCAGGCCAGAGAAGAGGCCCACGAATACCAGCAGGAAGACGATAATCTGGCAGCGCTTGCGGTACAGGTCCATGCGGCCGAAGCTGATGTAGGGCAGGAAGGCGAAGGACAGGAAGAAGCCCGACACAAAGCCGCTGAAGTGGGCAAAGTTGTCGATCCACGGCAGCAGGCCGAAAGCGAACAGGAAGAGTACCACGCACAGCAGTTTGGTGAAGGCCACCCAAGGTTGGGCCAGGATCTGCCAGCTCTGGAACAACTCCACAAATAAGCAGGCCAGGATGCCGAACTGAGAGCCCGCCGGTCCCACCTGAGCAGCCAAATGCCGAAAGGAAATATTTTCAATTTATATTATTCACTGCCATTCACAAATGTATTCGGGAATTGAAAATATGACGTTGACGTTCCCGAATTTGTTCGGGTTTTGTTCCTTCTTGCTTAGGTGCCGATAAAGCGCTGGCCAAACCTCTGGCAATGTTTTTCCCCTACTACAAGGGGGCAGTATTACCCTTTTTTTCTATGTTAGCGCTTTGTTCCAGATTCAGCTGTTGTTAAAGCCCTATACAAACCAATATGCATCTATCGCATTGTATTTTGTACAGCTGCCCTCATTTCAAGTTCAGATAACCTCAGACCCATATAACTTAGGAATTAACTCTTTTTTTCTGATGAAAGAAAAGAGTCTAAGGTTTCTTACGCTGCATTGAATGTTTATGTCGTCCTAAAAGTCAATATTCTGTGGGTCCTGGAATTCGAGTGATAATGACAAAAACCCTGGAACGGACACATTTTTGCACATCGTCTGGCCAGTGAATGAATTTAGACGGCTACATACTGTCTTCTCTCAAATATATTCCCAATAGAGTTCATACACAGATGACAATTGTTCAAGTAAAATAAAGAGGTTGACAATATCCCCCATCAAATCCAGTGTTAAGAAAATATCACATCATTTTTATTATTATTATTTATTTTTATTTAGATTAAAATGAAAAACACTGACTTTTTACACTTATTTGTAGCACTGGAAAGACCAGAAAAAAATCACTTCAACTAACCTAATTGTAATCTAATTGATATTAATACTCATATTCGGAGTATTATAAATGTCCGATTTGATGTGTATGTCACTGTTTTTTATTTTTTGGTATTTTTTACACGATTAGAAAACACCAACCCCAGCTTTTATGATGTGATGAGTAAAATAAAAAGAGGTTATCATTCCCCCCCCCCCCCAAATCCAATGTGAGGAAAATATGATCTGTTTTATTTTAATTTTGTTTTAAATGAAAAAAAAAACACCCAGCCTTTTTGCATTTTTTGTAGGACTAGAAAGACCAAAATCACGAGGAAAAAAAATCTATTAAATTAAGCAAAATTCTAATCTAATTGAAACCAATATGATTCCTATTTTGCATGTTTCATTGATGTTATCGGTACTTATTTCAATTGTTTGTTTTTTCTTTTTCTTTTTATTGTTTTAAATAATTAGAAAACACAAAACCCAGCCTTAGGATGCACCAATTTTAATCTAAAAAAAACCTAATAATTTGTCAAAATCCATTTGTAACACTAATATGTAACAAACATGTAACACGTAACATTTTAGCATGCATCCAACATTCTGTTCTTACAGTATTTTACAAGCTAAGCATTCTGGAGTAACTCCACATCTCTACTATATCACTTTTGGTTGTGGCTAATTTTTGACCAAAATGACCAAAGTGTGAACCAAGACGCCCTGGCGTGCGTTTCTCAATGTGCGTAGCTCACCTCGGCTCTGTACGGCAGGAAGATGGCAGACGCCAGGTTTCCAGTGATGCCGCTGACGATGTAAATGATGGAGATGCGCAGCCATCCCGCCAGTTTCTCCAGGTCTCTCAGGATGGTCATCTGGAATGCCACCGACACCATGCAGTGAAGGACCCTGGCAGGACGGCACGGAAGAACAACCGACACCATTTTTGTTATTTTGTAACTGACATTAGAAAAACGTTTTATAGCATCTAAAATACCCAAAACACACAGGCTGATATTTTTAGTCAAATGCAAAACACAAATAAAAATGACTTAAGGTGTCCCAAAACTGCCACAAAATGCACTCGGAAATGGCGAGATTCAGAAAGTCCCGCCCCCTTGTTTGTGACGTCACCTCCACAAAATGCCTTGCTCCAGAATCAAAACAATGGCTTCAGAGAGTTCAGATTCGGAGAAGATGCTATCATGTTACTCATCCGGTTATGAATATGATTCAAATAGTTCTGAAGAGGAAAGCATACATGTTTGCAATCGATTAAAGAAGTCCTTCCGTATCAATTCGAGCCATCTGGACTCCAATGTAGCATCCCAGAAAATGCACAAGATGGCCCACAAGCTCCGTTGGAAATGGGCTGATTTGTCTGCTGGGAATTACACCTTATTTATGGTGTTACCGCAATTGGTAGTCAAGGACTCACCATCGCGTTATTTATGTAGTTTTCCTTCTAATTTCGCGATCAACACTGTGTTTTCAGCTGAAAAAAAAGTGCCCAAAATGCATTGTGTGTCGCTTTGTCGGTCATGGGTGTTCCTAATGTGACGTCACTTCAGGAATCGTCATCAACTCGAAAACAAGACTTCCTGAATATTCAGCGCGAGTCTTAAAATGTAAAATATAGCTATATGCCGTGGAATCTTTGTAAAATGCGCTCAGTAGAAGTCATTTGAAGGGATTTTACAAATAATGGACGCAACTTGTTCGGAGGTGTCGGTTGTCCTTCAAGTATGGTTTACTTTAGTTTTAATGGACGGAGCTTCCAATCACAGAGACGGAAAAGAGAAAATGTTCATAGTTCCTCTTGATGAAGACTGCCCCAACATGTCAGGCTAAATGTTAAAACACCAAATCGACAGAGCGCATCTGTATCTCACAAAGACTTACCCCGCATGCAGGAAAAGTGAAAGCCAGAGTCTGTAAAACTGATCTGGGACTTCAGGATTGAGGAAAGGCAGAAGTCCGCATACGTCATCCATGCAATGCACCTGAAAGACAAAGCAATGAGATTGAAATCCATCTTAGAATAAAAAGAACTCACAATTGGAAAACAGAGCTTACTTGGGAGCAGAGAGTGGCTTCCTCGTGAAAAAAGCCATTCATGAAGTCACAATATTCCCGCGATGTGATTTCACACCTTGAACAAAAAAAAGCCAAGTCAGAGCTAATTAAAAAGAAAATAAATAAATAAAGGTTTCCCTACCTCCCCTTGGTTCCGATGCAGCAAGGTCGGCCCGTGATGGTGCAGTCAATGTGAGGCAGGTTGGTGTGGTTCCCTGTGTTTGACCTGGTACAAATCTAACCGTAGACGACCACATTCGTGATAAGATATATATATATATATATAGTAAAGTCTCGTTATATCGATATTCAAGGGAGTCCGAAAAAATATCGATATAACCGGGACTATCGATATATCCGACCCTGTTTGCATGTAATTTTCTCCGTGCGTGCATAGAAATAGTATCGATATAACCGGGACTATCGATATATCCGATATCGATATAACGAGACTTTACTGTGTGTGTGTATATATATATATATATATATATATATATATATATATATATATATATATATATATATATATATATATATATATATATATATATATATAAAATATAAAAATAGAATAATAAAATAAATAATTGTTTCACATAGATAAACTGCTGAAGAAATTGCTAGCCAGAGCATGCAGTAAAAAAACCGAACAAACAAACAAACAAAACAAATAAACTGATAGATAAATAAATGTGTAAATAAACAAATATTTTTTTATTATAATAAAAAATAAACACACTATCAATAAAACATGTGCAAATAAATATGTAAATAAATACAGAAATAAACAAGTAAATAAACAAATAAACAAAATGAATAAAAATAGATCTAGCTAGTTAGCTAGATACCTAGATAGCTAGTTAGCTAGATAGCCAGACTATACTATAACTATAAAATGTATTTACAGAAAATTAAAAAACAAATGTATAAGCAGATAAATAAACAGATAAACAAACAAAAAAAAAAAACAAAAAACATGATAAATAAATGTGTAAATAATACAAATAAACAAACATGAAAAACAAACAAACATCCAAATAAATAAATACATAAACAAACAAATAAACAAAATGAATAAAAATAGATCTAGCTAGCTGTCTAGCTAGCTAGGTAGAAAGCTAGATAGCTAGGTAGTTAGCTCGACTATACAATAACTATAAAAACAATGAAAAAACAAATAAATCAATACAAACAAAAAAATAACAAAACATGATAAATAAATGTGTAAATAATACAAATAAACAAACATACAAACACATAAACAAACAAACATACAAACAAATAAGAAAAACTCTACTCACTGGCCACTTGGTGATGTCGTCTGGCCACTCGTGCGGCGGGACCGAGGCAGGCTCCAGACATGTGCTGACAGGGACAACCCAGCCGTTAATAGCCTGCTCTCGCTTAACAGCGCGCTTTCAGGAGGCGTACCTGGGGTCCTGATGGCAGACGGAGCCGTAATGTCTGGCTTTCCCGTTGAGCTGAGGCGTGCTGGAATGCCGCGGCCACTTCACCCACACAGCCAGAGTGCTCTGCGCAAGGAACGGACCAGTCAGAAGTACACTTGCGACGACATACAAATAAAAGACGGCGCTATACGAACCGAGCACTGCTCCTCTGATGTCTGGACGCAGCCCGAGCGATCGTTGCGCACGCAGCAAGCAGAGTTGCGTTCAATGTCTCGTTTTTCCCTGATGAACTCATGAACTTGCTTATCCTGCCGCATGCACGGAGAGTATTTGGCCCCCAGGTGGATCAGTGCCTCCTGTAAGGGTGACGAGAAGATTCGCACTACGCAGCGTCTCAATTGTACATTTCCATGCTCGAATTGAACCGTGCGCTTACCGAGCTCGGCCCGATCCAGAAGTTCTCCTGCTGTACAAACTTGACATTTTCGTACACGCCTTTGTTTCTTAAAACCTGCCCACACGACAAAAATGAAAGACCAAAACAGTCAAGAAGATTCCCACCTCCGCAAAAACGTCAAGTGTGCGACACTCACAGAATCAACCGTCTCATGCTGGGAGAAGCCCACCGGCGCGATGCCGTAGATGCACACGGCCAGGATGGTGATGAGCATGTGGACAAAAGTGATCCAGTAGGTAAAAAAAGGTCTGTGGGGAGGGAGGAGAGATTAAGAAAAAAAAATGTTGACTCAAGAAACACTTGATGAATCAAATGTGGACCTGTGATCATCCATGTCCTCGATCTGCCTCTTAACGTAGCTGTCGATGCGCTTGCGGTACACGCGGTTGGTCAGCTTGCCCACCATGCCCAGTCCGTAAGGCCTCTTTTCGCGGGCGAATAGTTTCTTGACGGGTACGGCGATGCGTTGACCTCGACGCTGCCCGCTGACACTGACCACCTCCTGACGCAAGGGCACCTTGGGCGGGCCCGGCGTGCCCTCTTTGGCTTTACGCCACCCTCGCTCCAAAGGGCTATGCGTCGTCATGTGGACACAAGACAGAAATAAGGCGCTGATCATATTTGAAAAAGAGCTGTACTTCACGTTGTAAGATGCAAATTTTTGATTTTTTTTTTTTTGTATATTGGATCTCACAATTGTTTACATATGCGATACATAGTGAAAAATACACCATAAAAAAATCTTTTGAATTCTTCGGAGAGAGCTTATTGATGTATTTTGCAGATGATTTTTTTTAGTATTTTGGATATGAATGAAAAGACGAATAATTTTTTCCAAATTATTTTTTTTATTATTACAGTAAAGTCTCGTTATATCGATATCGGATATATCGATAGTCCCGGTTATATCGATATTATTTCTATGCACGCACGGAGAAAATTACATGCAAACAGGGTCGGATATATCGATAGTCCCGGTTATATCGATATTTTTTCGGACTCCCTTGAATATCGATATAACGAGACTTTACTGTATTTGTAACGGATGTTGGCCAATTTAAGTTATTTCAGAATCAGAATCAGTCAACCTTTATTCGTCCCACAATGGGGAAATTTGTTTTGTAGTATTTTTTTGGGGTCAAAATCAATTCAGAATTTTTGATCATGTCATTGCATGACATTCCCGTATGGAGGATATATATATACATATATATACATATACATATATACACATATATATACATATATACATACATATATACATATATATATATATATATATATATATATATATACATATATACATATATATACACACACACACATACATACATACATACACATATACATACATACATACACATACATACATACATACATATATATATATATATATATATATATATATATATATATATATATATATATATATATATATATATATATATATATATATATATATATATATTTATATATATATATAAAGTACACAGAGTGAATTTTCTTTAAAAACATTTAAAAACTACTATTTAGCCCAGGGGTGGGCAAACTTTTTGACTCGCGGGCCGCATTGGGTTCTAAAATTTGACAGAGGGGCCGGGCCAGGAGCATTTGGAGGGAGTGTTTGGGCCGGAAATACTCCGAACAAGTTATGTCCATAATTTATAAAATCACTTCAAATGACTTCGACTGAGCGTATTTTACAAAGATTCCACAGCATATAGCTATACTTTACGTTTTAAGACTTGCGCTGAATATATGAAGTCTTGTTTTCGAGTTGATGACGATCCCCATGTGACCGCCCCTGACCGAGAAAGCGACATACAATGCATTTTGGGTACTTTGTTTGGTCTGTAAACTTCGTGTTGATCTGTGTTGATGGCGAAATTAGAAGGAAAACACATAAATAAAGCGATGGTGAATCGTTGTGTGTTGCACCAAGACTACTATTTGATATTCGCTGACACAAATTCCCAGCTGACAAATCAGCCCATTTCCAACGGAGCTTGGGCGCAATCTTCTGCTTTTTCTGGGTGCTACATTGCTGTCATTGACGGCTCGAATTGATATGGGAGGACTCCTAGAATCAATTGCAAACATTTATGCTTTCCTCTTCAGAAGAACAAGAACAAGAAAACATCTTCTCCGAATCTGAAGCCATTGTTTTGATTCTCGAGCAAGGCACGACGTCTTGGCGTGACGTCACGAACAGAGGGGTGGGACCTTCTGAAACTGACCATTTCCGGATTCATTTTGAAGTCATTTTTATTGGTGTTTTTCATTTAACTAAAAATATCAGCCTGCCTGATTTGGGTATTTTAGATGCTATAAAACGTTTTTCTGATGTCAGTGGGAAACAAAAACAAAAAATGGTGCCGGTTGTCCTTTAAATGTAGTATGTACAAACCTCATAGCACAGTAAAAACACTACAACCCAATTTATTAACTGTCTTTCAAATGTGAAAAATATCCCTGATCAGTTAATAAATTTGTCTCAAGGAATATGCAAGATATGGCATTTACAGACTATTTCGCAGATACTTGGAGGAGGAAATGGAAATAGATTAAAATAACATATGCACTGAGATTTATCAAGATTGCGTCTGTTTTTAAGTTTCCATCGAAGGGGCAAAGAAATCAACATTTATTGAAAAATGGAATCACTTTCAACATTCAAAACATATGATTACACAACGAAATATTCAAGCTCAATAATACCTACTTGTGTTAAATTCCGCCAAATCATAGATGGTTGGTCCTGACCGCGCGCTCAACAAACTCGCCACGGACGCTCTCGCCGTCACGCGCTAACAATACACGTGTACCGTCGCCGAGCACACAAACATAGACTACCTGCAGTTGAAATTTGCATACTCGGCTCGGCAGCCAATCAGAAGCCTGCTTCTTTCTTCCGGACTTTCGCAAGCGTTACAAAGTCGTGCAATTGCATGTCATTTTCCAAAATAGATGCACAGAACCTCAAACTAGAAGAAAGATTCAAAAGAAGCTAACAACATATGTGAGGCTACAAAACGTAAATTTACATTAAACCGTGACTGTAAAGTGTACGTGAGACTTATGAAAGGGGCTTAGTGGCTCGTAGGAATCAATGCAAACGTTGCATTGTGCACCACAATGACAATCAACTACTGTGGCGAAATTTACAGCCATGCGCATTTGACGTAAATTATGCAAGCTAGCATTTGTAGTTGGTGCATTCTTGATTTAAAAAAAAAACTTTATACTTTGTGACAATGTTTCTAATTGGGATTGGTCTCATTTTGCTTCAAGTTGGGAAAAATGAGGCAGGCAACTTTTCAGTTATCTGCCCTGTTGTTCGCTCGCTTTTTGTCATGAGTTTTAGACACTGTTTGTACTATAATTTGGGCAAATTCGGCGGGCCGGATTGAAAAGCCTAACGGGCCGTATGTGGCCCGCGGGCCGTAGTTTGCCCATGCCTGATTTAGCCCATGTAATGAATTAAAACGGTTAAAAAAATTGTCGTGCAATAAATTATCAAAAATTCTGAATTGATTTTGGCCCAAAAAGCGTAATAATAAAACAAAAAAATTCTCAGGAAAAAAAAAATTGTTTTCATTCAGATCCAAAATGCAAAAAAGGTATTTGCAGAATTAGAAAAAAAATAAATTGTGAGAATATAATATTGTAACAAAAATAAAATATTTCAAAAGATTGTCAATGGTAACATAAAAAAAACAAGCTCAATTGAAGATTCATTGCATCTTTGACCATCTTAATTTTGAAAACGTCCAATTTTTTTCTGTCTTTTAAATAAAAAAAATCCACAGAATGACACCTTGCTTGAGAATTCCTCTGGCGCAGCGCCATCTACAGGTGGCAAACTCACAGCATCAGGTGACTCCTCTCCAGCGCCGTTTTATCCAGCGCGCTTCCCGTCAGCTCGATTTCATCCTTCTTGTCACTTTGCTCGGCCTCTTTCATCGCCGCCTCCGACGGAGATTCAAACACCTCGTCGGCAAAAGTGGACAACTCTTCGTGCATCAGAACATCCTGAGGAACAAAAAATAAATAAACACTTGGAATGGTGCGAATACAAAGCGCATGAGGCAGCGGTGCTTTTTGGCAGACTTACTCGGGCAAAGAAGGACGTGTCCAGCTCATCGGGAAAGTCGATATCTTCCTCCATGAAGCTGGCGGGGGTGAAGCTCCGTCTTTGGGTCCGTCGAAGGGTGCCGTCCCGTATGGAGCGCCCCTAAAGAAGCACCCAACACGCATAAGCACTCATTAAATACACATGAACTCAAATGGCTCATTCACTGCCAGACGATGTGTCCTCTCCAGTGCTAGGGTTTTTGACATTTTCACTCAAATTGCAGTATCCACGGAATATTGACTTTTAGGACCGTATTTATTCGAGTAGAACACGCACACATGTATAACGCGCACCCCTAATTTTCAATTAAAAATCTGTATAAAATTGTGTTTTTTTTTCTCGGCTCAGACCAAGCATTATGATAGAAATCATTTATTGACGATGTAAACCGGTCCCAAGCCCAGAAAAATACAGAGGGTTGTGTCAGGAAGGGCATCCGACGTAAAAGCTTGGCCAAAACAAACATGCGGATCAAACCTCTAAAGATGCAGGACACTGATTTGCTGTGGCGAACCCTTGAAGGGAAAAGCCGAAAGGAAAAGAAGAAGAGAAACACTGAATCAAAACTCTGGATATTGGTAATTGTGCAAAATAGCAATGCTCAACTCATGTTTCAGTGTGGGCGAGGCAAGGAAAGGAAATGAAGCGTAGCTAAAGAAATGGTAATCAACAATAATTAAAAAAAAGGAATCAGCGTGATCAGGTCTTTCCGAGAATCGAAACTGAAGGGTGAGAATAGCCTTGGAAATGCTGTCCCCCTCCTGCAAGGATAAAGCATTAAATATACATGAAATGTTTTTCCCAGTCCTCGTTTATAACGCGGTCGAACATTTTGCGCGTTTTATTCGAATAAATATGGTACATAAACATTCAATGCAGCGTAAGAAACCTTAGACTCTCTTCTTTCGTCAGAAAAGTTAATTCCTAAATTATATGGGTCTGGAGTTATCGGAGCTTGAAATCGGGGTGGTTGTACAAAAGGCAAATGCTGCCCCCTCGTGGGAGGGAAAAACATTGCCAGAGGTCTAACCAGCGCTTTATCGGCAACCCCGGCAAGAAAAACCAAAACCCAAACAAATTTGGGAATGGCGCTCACAGTCATGCTTTTCAATACCCAAATAAATTCGGCAATTGCAGTGAAGGAGTTAAATTCGAGATTAGGACAGAACGCTTTTTGAAAAATCAGGTCGAAAAATTTGCATAAAAACTTTGAGACAACTATTCTATTAAAAAAATAAAATGTACTTGAATCACCTTAAAAAATAAGCAGGTGTCCATATGAGAATTTCTTTGAGGTCAAATAAAGAGACAAAAGTGAATTATTACAAAAATAATTACCGTAATTTCTGAAACACTGTATAAGGCGCACCTTCAACAAATGACATATTTAAAAACCCTTTCTATACATAAGGTGCACCGCATGATAAGGGGCACCTTCAATGAACGACCCATTTTAAAATGTTTTCCATACATTAAACACACCGGATTACGAGGCTCAGGGTCAGCTTTTGAAACATGTTTTTGTTTTAGGTGCGCCTTATAGTGTAGAAAATAGGCTACTTTGAAATATTGTCATAATAAATATGACTAACTCTAAATTACCCGAATGGGTCCCATTTAAGGCTTGCAACACCAGTTTAGACAAGATTAGGTGTTCCTAATCAAGTGTCTGAAAAATCCGGGCTCACCTTGACAAGCGCCGCCGCCGCCCTGAAGCTCATCTTGGCCACCGACTCCCTCTTGCGTCGGCGGGGAATCCGGTTGAGGCCCGAGCGCGAGCTGGTGAAGGAGCAGAGCGACGCTGCCCCGGGCGTGATGGGCGTCTGAGGTACGCTGTATCCGTCCACTTCCTCCACCATGCGGAAGGCCCGACCGCGAGCCAGCGGGTCGACGATCTACGGCACAGGTGTCAAAGTCAAGGCCCTGGGGCTAAATGTGGCCCGTCACATCATTTTATTCGGCCCGCGACAGCAAATAAAACTTGTGAAATTAAAGTCCCAACCGAAATTTCAAATTGTCATTGTGAACCACAATAACAGTCATTATTTTGTACTTCAAATTTTAAAACTAGTTATTCATTATTTGTTTGTGCGTTATTTTTCTAATGTGTGGAGGAGATGACACATTGTAATGGTTTCCCGAAATTGGAGAGGAAACCGTAACTCCAATCATGACTACAGTAGCACATTAAACGCAAGCCACTGTTCTCTTAAGATTCTGAATTTCATTTGCTGCATGAATTCATACATTCATAAACGGAAGTCCTATTTCCATTCCATGTCTTAAAAAAAGTTACATTGACTTTTATGTCAGTAATGTGAAGTTAAAATTCCGTACGATTCAGAAAGAAATCAAAAGCTAATGTTTAATGATGAAATAACACGTTATGTTCACAAGTAACTCACTGTACAAGACGTTCGCCTTGTTGTATTTTCGTACCGTCTACGATCACAGTGGTTACAGCTTGCCCAAAATGGCCGCCGCATCCCACAATGCAACACAAATTCAATTCTTGAGAATTTAGAAAGAGCAGAAAGGAGATTTGGCCGGAGTAAAAATTGCACAGCGTGATCACGAACGCATTCTAATATTTAGCGATTACTCCCGACTTTTTTCAACTGAAATGGGGTAAGGCTACCTACTAACACAAGTATTTTTTAAATTGTTTTTAAAATAATAAAAAAAATATACAACTTGTTTTTATCTAACTAATACCAACTGTTAGCATGTCAATTGTGTTTTCGAATGAAGCCTCTGTTTTGGGGTTTTCATTGCAAAACATCTACAGTGATACCTCAGCTTACGAACTTAATTGGTTCCCAGAAAGTGTGTGCAAGGCGTAAAGTGTGTCTTACAAACAATAATTTCCCATAGGAAACCATTAAAAATGAGAATAATCCGTTTCCACGTCCCCATAAAATTTTCTACTTTCTAATTTTCTAAGCCTTAAAATTACACAAAATATACCTTATTTTATGTATAATAAATGTGCTATGGTATGATAATTAAAGAAATAAACTACTGTATAATAAAGTCGTTTCATTTACCTTTGTGACGGTCGATGGCTTGATGGAGTGGAGTGACCGGTTTCATCAACATTAAACACTTGATGAGGAATGTAACCTTCTTCTTTCACCATCTTGAGGAATGATCCCATGTAGGATCTTTGTCGGCGATAATTTTACCTTATTCCTCATCAATTGTGTTCTGTTTAGCTGGGTTTATAGCTTTTTGCATCAAGTGTACAGATGGCTTGTGCGGGTTATTTGTGGAGCCTGATTGATGGGATATTTTAATCTTGCAGTCTACATTCTGCCTTACGTAAAATAGTTCGTATGCCAAGGTAAAATTTTCATAAATGTAACGTTCGTAAACCGAAAAGTTCGTAAGCCAAGGGGTTCGTAAACAGAGGTATCACGGTACTTCCCTTTATTTGATGTTTAGTTTGACCGGGAACTTCAAATGTGATTGGCATGAAATGGCTTGAAGCCTATTAAAAAAATAAAATAAATGTGCTTTCATGTGGTGGTAGAAGAAACACATGTAAATTGAGATTCCACGATTTCCCAATTGGAATTTACCTTTAAATAAATTAGCAATTTGTAGCCAAAATGGAACTGTATAGTGCCACTTAGCATTTTTTTTTTTTTGACGACGATACTAGTGCAGCGTGTTCTACCGGAAACAAATTCCTTGTGTGTTCTACATACTTGGCAATAAAGATGATTCTGATTCTGATTTTTTTCCTTTGCGGTTGCATTGTATTGATGAGAAGCAGGTATTGGTTTTTGTTTTTATTTACCTTCTGCATGCCATGCGAAGAGGAGGGCACATACAGCGGAGGCGGCGTCTCGGTGCTGGCGAGCGAGATGTTATCCTGGCTCGGCAGGTCCATCTCCCGAATCACCTGCGGCTTGAGCTTGCCATAGCGTAGGCTGCAGTGGCGGAGGCTCTTGCGCTGCCATTTTTGCGTGGCGTCGCAATCCTTGCTGACCCCGAACCAGTCGGCCGTGCCCCTGGTGCCAAAAACAGCCGGCATTCAGTTCATGGTTATGAACAATTGAGGCATTCGTTGATAAGATAAGGACATGAAGGTGAAAGAGACGACACTTCCCCAGATGTCATAATAAATGCAAGGGAACATGTCAGGGCATGTTTGTTGTGAGCTGAAGGATAACATGTCGCAGACAGACAGACAGACAGACAGACAGACACGCACGCACGCACACGCACACACACACACACACACACACACACACACACACACACACACACACACACACACACACACACACACACACACACACACACACACACACTTCCTAATGTATGTATTCACTTATGTATTAATTTGTGTATTTATTATGTATTTATGCATTTGTACATATATCTATTCCTCGGGGGCGGGGAATAGAGCACAAAACACAAGTATTTTTTAATTGTTTTTAAAATAATAAAAAAATATACAACTTGTTTTTATCTAACTAATACCAACTGTTAGCATGTCAATTGTGTTTTCGAATGAAGCCTCTGTTTTGGGGTTTTCATTGCAAAACATCTACAGTGATACCTCAGCTTACGAACTTAATTGGTTCCCAGAAAGTGTGTGCAAGGCGTAAAGTGTGTCTTCCAAACAATAATTTCCCATAGGAAACCATTAAAAATGAGAATAATCCGTTTCCAGGTCCCCATAAAACATAATTTTCTACTTTCTAATTTTCTAATCCTTAAAACTACACAAAATATACCCTATTTTATGTATAATAAATGTGCTATGGTATTATAATTAAAGCAATAAACTATACTATATAATAAAGTCGTTTTATTTACCTTTGTGACGGTCGTTGATGGCTTGATGGAATGGAGTTTCATCAGCATTAAACACTTGATGAGGAATGTAACCTTCTTCTTTCACCTCTTGAGGAATGATCCCATGTAGGTCTTTGTCGGATAATTTACTTTTCCTCATCAATTGTGTTCTGTTTAGCTGGGTTTATAGCTTTTTGCATCAAGTGTACAGATGGCTTGTGCGGGTTATTTGTGGAGCTATTAAAAAAATAAAATAGCAGGTATTGGTTTTTGTTTTTATTTACCTTCTGCATGCCATGCGAAGAGGAGGGCACATACAGCGGAGGCGGCGTCTCGGTGCTGGCGAGCGAGATGTTATCCTGGCTCGGCAGGTCCATCTCCCGAATCACCTGCGGCTTGAGCTTGCCATAGCGTAGGCTGCAGTGGCGGAGGCTCTTGCGCTGCCATTTTTGCGTGGCGTCGCAATCCTTGCTGACCCCGAACCAGTCGGCCGTGCCCCTGGTGCCAAAAACAGCCGGCATTCAGTTCATGGTTATGAACAATTGAGGCATTCGTTGATAAGATAAGGACATGAAGGTGAAAGAGACGACACTTCCCCAGATGTCATAATAAATGCAAGGGAACATGTCAGGGCATGTTTGTTGTGAGCTGAAGGATAACATGTCGCAGACAGACAGACAGACAGACAGACAGCACGCACGCACGCACACACACACACACACACACACACACACACACACACACACACGCACACGACACACACACACACACACACACACACACACACACACACACTTCCTAATGTATGTATTTATTTATGCATTAATTTGTGTATTTATTATGTATTTATGCATTTGTATATATATATCTATTCCCGGGGGCGGGAATAGAGCACAAAAAAAAGTCCGCAGCCATTTCCTTGTTTGGAGAACGGGCTCCTTCACGAACGACACATCACTCATTGTGGCAGCTCCGTGTGTATCCCGAAAAATAGTTGTTGTGCCAAGGTAAAATTTTCATAAATGTAACGTTCATAAACCGAAAAGTTCGTGAGCCAAGGGGTTCGTAAACTGAGGTCCCACTGTACATGAGCTGCTGGAAAAGCAGCCACTCTCGTATGATAAGAAACATTTTCACATACATCAAACAACATGATCAAGGAAGCCATATTTGGTTCAAGAACTGTTTACATCATTAAATTAAACGAACAATTAAAAATGAGAATATATTAATATTATATGTATTTTAGCTACATAGTGCATAAAAGGGTAAATATCAATCAATAAATTGAATAAATAAACAAATAACCTATGTTTATGTGAAACAACTGTGTCTTGTGGGAGTGTGGAGTGAACGTTACAAATAAAATCAGCAAGGACATCATCAAAGTTCACCTCCAGCATCATTGCGTCGTGTGCTTTCTGACAAGATTTGACCCTGCATACCTGAGCAGGGTTCTGGAGAGCGAGTGGTGCTTCCCTGTGCTGCGGCGGGCAGCTCGTTGGCCCTTAACAGGCACCGTATTAATCCGCTCAAAGTGAACCCTCCTGCTGCTGTCGCCGGGCAGGAGGAAGGTGCAATGGGAAGAAGAAGGAGAAGAAAACAGAGAAAAGAACGGGCAGTGAGAAGCAAGAGTGCAGCGATGGAGCTATCGAGCTGGGCTGAGGAGACGGTTCAAGCAGGATATCGAATTCAAGCAATTTGCCACCAGAAAGTCTGTTGTAGTAACATTTGTCAATCAAATGTGAGTAGCCATGCAATTTGCATCAAAAGAAGGAAACAAAGGAAAAGATCAAAAGGGTTTTCTCACACAAGTCTGTCAATCAAACCCACTGGGGGCCTCACCTCTTGATGGTCTGCGTGATGGACGACTGGCGCTGCAAAACCGGCCGCCGGCTATCAAAGAAGTCTCGGGGTGGCGATTGCATATGAGACGTTTCCACCGGCATGCTGATGCTGCGCAAGAAGCCCTGCCTCTTTATTGGCTGCAAGGTGGGTGAATGAAAGGTCAAAGGTCAGAGCTCTATTTGTGTTTCCTTGCCCAATCCCTTTGGTCAAATATTTAATACCACATTAGTTCGATAAAAATATTATAATTGACAAAAAATGTGAGAGAAAAAAATAAGTCAATCAAACCTTACTGCCATTTTAAAAAATAATACTGGCTGTGATTTTTAATTCTACTGTTATTATTATTATTATTTAATAATATTATTATTAAGAGTTCGATGACTCACCTGAACAAAAGTGGGTGGCTCATCCAGCGACATCTGGGCGGTGGGAATGTCTAATCGCAGCCATGGAGGCTTCTTCCTCTGCAGACTGCTGGTGCTCTCCCGCCGCGCTTCTGCCATGTTGTGTGTGTGTCCCCACCACAGGCCTGCCAGCTAGACAGACAAACACACACACGCGCACGCACACGCACACGCACACGTACACACACACACAGACACACACACACGAGGGAGATAAGAACTTTAATGCGCCACTGTAAACATCAAAAATCAAAGATCCAAAGGAAATGACTTGCAGTACAGATTGACTCCGCTAGAAGGCGCTGTTGACAAGACGTATGATTTTAACAAGCTGTGTAACAAGATGGAAGTTTTGCCGGAACGTTGCGCGTCAAGACCTAAATTTAGTCCTTGGGAATCTTCTTGTGAAGCAATAGTGACTGTGGACAATTCCATTCCACCCACAGGAAGTGGAAATAGAAGAAAAACAACATTATGCCCACCTTTTGCAACATCTTCCATTTCCACGCTAGCCAAAAGTGGAACCTTGTCCAGAGCCTGACAAGTATGAGTGCAAATTTACTCCAGAAAAGGCCTGATGACAACAGGGTGTTAAATAATAATAATAATAATAATAATAATAATAATAATAATAAAAGCGCATCGCCCCACAGCCGGGGCTTTTTTTACTGCATGTTTCACTTCCTGTCTCCACTTTGAAACAAAAATAGCACTCCTCAACAATCCAATGAGTGGAAAAAAAATGCTTCTTCATGTTATTTCAGTTTGAGATGGAAATGTCATCATATTAATTGCGGGAAAGTCTTGAAAACTACACAAAAAAAGTCCTGAGTTCAATAAATTGAATAAATAAACAAATAACCTATGTTTATGTGAAACAACTGTGTCTTGTGGGAGTGTGGAGTGAACGTTACAAATAAAATCAGCAAGGACATCATCAAAGTTCACCTCCAGCATCATTGCGTCGTGTGCTTTCTGACAAGATTTGACCCTGCATACCTGAGCAGGGTTCTGGAGAGCGAGTGGTGCTTCCCTGTGCTGCGGCGGGCAGCTCGCTGGCCCTTAACGGGCACCGTATTAATCCGCTCAAAGTGAACCCTCCTGCTGCTGTCGCCGGGCAGGAAGGTGCAATGGGAAGAAGAAGGAGAAGAAAACAGAGAAAAGAACGGGCAGTGAGAAGCAAGAGTGCAGCGATGGAGCTATCGAGCTGGGCTGAGGAGACGGTTCAAGCAGGATATCGAATTCAAGCAATTTGCCACCAGAAAGTCTGTTGTAGTAACATTTGTCAATCAAATGTTAGTACGCGGGGGAAGTTAAAGATGACCAGCCATGCAATTTGCACCAAAAGAAGGAAACAAAGGAAAAGATCAAAAGGGTTTTCTCACACAATCAATCCCACTGGGGGCCTCACCTCTTGATGGTCTGCGTGATGGACGACTGGCGCTGCAAAACCGGCCGCCGGCTATCAAAGAAGTCTCGGGGTGGCGATTGCATATGAGACGTTTCCACCGGCATGCTGATGCTGCGCAAGAAGCCTTGCCTCTTTATTGGCTGCAAGGCGGGTGAATGAAAGGTCAAAGGTCAGAGCTCTATTTATGTTTCCTTGCCCAATCCCTATGATCAAATATTAAATACCATATTAGTTCGATAAAAATATTCTAATTGACAAAAAATGTGAGAGAAAAAAATAAGTCAATCAAACCTTACTGCCATTTTAAAAAATAATACTGGCTGTGATTTTTAATTCTACTATTATTATTATTATTATTTAATAATATTATTATTAAGAGTTCGATGACTCACCTGAACAAAAGTGGGTGGCTCATCCAGCGACATCTGGGCGGTGGGAATGTCTAATCGCAGCCATGGAGGCTTCTTCCTCTGCAGACTGCTGGTGCTCTCCCGCCGCGCTTCTGCCATGTTGTGTGTCCCCACCACAGGCCTGCCAGCTAGACAGACAAACACACACACGCGCACGCACACGCACACGCACACGTACACACACACACAGACACACACACACGAGGGAGATAAGAACTTTAATGCGCCACTGTAAACATCAAAAATCAAAGATCCAAAGGAAATGACTTGCAGTACAGATTGACTCCGCTAGAAGGCGCTGTTGACAAGACGTATGATTTTAACAAGCTGTGTAACAAGATGGAAGTTTTGCCGGAACGTTGCGCGTCAAGACCTAAATTTAGTCCCTGGGAATCTTCTTGTGAAGCAATAGTGACTGTGGACAATTCCATTCCACCCACAGGAAGTGGAAATAGAAGAAAAACAACATTATGCCCACCTTTTGCAACATCTTCCATTTCCACGCTAGCCAAAAGTGGAACCTTGTCCAGTGTCTGACAAGTATGAGTGCAAATTTACTCCAGAAAAGGCCTGATGACAACAGGGTGTTAAATAATAATAATAATAATAATAATAATAATAATAATAATAATAATAATAATAATAATAATAATAATAATAATAAAAGCGCATCGCCCCACAGCCGGGCCTTTTTTTACTGCATGTTCCTGTCTCCACTTTGAAACAAAAATAGCACTCCTCAACAATCCAATGAGTGGAAAAAAATGCTTCTTCATGTTATTTCAGTTTGAGATGGAAATGTCATCATATTAATTGCGGGAAAGTCTTGAAAACTACACAAAAAAAGTCCTGAGTCAAGATTTATAGGCAGGACCTCTTAAGTGTGAGGATGAGGTGCTAACTACTTTTCCATCTCTTCAAAATTCAATTGAGTAATCGACAATGTGTAGAACATGCCCCTACACACATTTATTCAGATGCTAGATTTTGGTGAAAAATTAGACAAAATCATTTCAAAACGTTTTTTTTTTAACCATTAAGGAGTTTGATTACATGTACAACTACATTGAATTGAAAAATTCAGTTATTACGGATTACGCATGGCCCTTCAGAAGTGAGCAATGTGGCTGTGTTCAATATTTAATGTGATTCAGCACACTCTAGCCACCATTTTAAAGTGCCTCCAATGAAGCTCAGCGGTTCTCGTTGGCTTTTCCTGATTTTTTTGGATGTCACAGCGTTCTTATTGTTGAATCAGTACAGGCATTGTAGAAAATGGATGGGTCGATGCAATTATACTTCCAGATGATGTCATCACAGTATGGCTAAGTCACGTCCTCACTTGCTCCTGCAGTGCTAGACAGTACGTGCCCTTCGTGTGGACCACATCTGCCTTTCTGCTGCCATTCCGACTCGCCGCAAGCTTTTCGAGCCTCTGCTTTCAATTAGGTGGACGTCAGACAATGGCAACCACGAGCAAAAATAAAAAATACAAATAAAATACAAAAATAAAAATGTCATGGCCTGGAGTGACTTCATTAAGTACACTTACATCACATGTGTGAAAGTCAAGGCCCGGGGGCCAAATCCGACCCGACACATCATTTTTTTCGGCCCGCGAAAGCAAATCAAACTTGTGAAATTACATGATGCTTGCTAAGATCCTAACAAAAATGTCATATTTTTGGATGGAAACAATAATATCAGTCATTATTCTTGACTTCAGATTTGAAAACTAGTTATTCATTAATTTGTTGTGCGCTCGATACGTAATATGTGGAGGGGATTAAACATTCTAATGGCTTCCCCAAATTCATAACGGCCCTCGAGAGGAAACCATAACGACAATGTAGCCCGTGGCAAAAAATGACTTTGACACCCCTGACTTACATGATTTAATAGCAAATAATAATACCTCGTTTTTGATTGACGGAGGGGTATTCATTTAAAGGACAACCGACGCACCCGGACAAGTTGTCTCCATAATTTGTAAAATGGCTTCAAATGACTTCTACTGAGCGTATTTTACAAAGATCCCACCGCATATAGCTATATTTTACGTTTTAAGACTCACGCTGAATATTACGGAAGTCTTGTTTTTGAGTTGGTGACGAGCCTGACGTCACGTCACGGAAGGAACACCCTTGACCGAGAAAAGACATACTGTCGAAGTCCTTTCATCACCTCAATGCATTTTGCGGTACTTTGTTTGGTCTGAAAACTTTGTGTTGATCCGTGTTGATGGCGAAATTAGAAGGAAAACATAAATAACGCGATGGTGAGTCGTTGTGTGTTACACCGAACAACTATTTGATATTCGATGACAAAAATGCCAAGGAGAAAAATCAGCCCCTTTCCACCGAGCTTTGTCGCCATCTTGTGGGTGGTATATTTCTCCAGATGCCTCAAAATGGCACAAAATAAATTATTTAATCGATTGCAAACATGTATGCTTTCCTCTTCAGAACTATTTGAATCATATTCATAACTGGATGCGTAACAAGAAAGCATTTTCTCCGAATCTGAAGCCATTGTTTTGATTCTCGAGCAAGGCAAAACGTCTTGGCATGACACCACGAACAAGGGGGCGGGACCTTCTGAAAATGGCCACTTCCGGTTTCAAAATGAAGTAGTTTTTAGACACTTAAAGTCATCTTTATTGGTGTTTTGCATTTGACTAAAAATATCATCCTGCGTGTTTTGGGTATTTTAGATGCTGTAAAACGTTTTTCTGATGTCAGCTAGGAAACAAAAAAGTGATGTCGGTTGTCTTTTAAGAGTACTGTTTATTTTGTACACCACTTCAAACTGAAACTCTAATAACAAAAATTGGATTGTTCAATTAGCCAAGGCATAAAAATGGTGGAGTGGTACATTCCTCCCACCTCCATTAGCGGCTAAGATTACATTAGCAGCTGCACTTGACGCGCGTTACAAACTGCTCGCCAACTGCCAGACCAATGAACAAAGGCCTACGATTGAAGATGCTTGAATTCGGGTAAAGAGAGCAATGTTTAACATCAAAATGTGAAAGACTTTATCAAATAAATACATAAATAACAATATATCACCACATCCAGATCTTTTGGTGTAAGGTGTATGTATTCAAAAAGACCAATCCAGCCCACCAAACACATGAAGCGTATCGCCACCCAAAGTCGTGTGTTAGCAAGACCTTTTTCAAAGCAGATAGGGGAAGGGAAAAAAACACACTTAACCCACATCACAGGATAATCACCCAGGATAAACTTTCAGAGACATCAAATGATGAAAAGGAAGAAAAATGCTCGAAGATGGCCAAATTATCAGTGGAGAACATATTGCTCTCTTCCGAATCAGTTAATGAGCTAACTAGCTTTTTTTCCTGTTTTTTCTCCGCTCTGCAAACGTTACATTGCTCTTGCTTTAAGATCCCCCCCCAACCCATCCCCATCCCTCAACCTGCCTCCAGTGTTCCACTCTGCCAGGAATAACTGCCATTTGCAGTACTTTACGTGCACCTGATATGCAAGAATGGAAAACCCAAACATGGATCACATGCACAAAAATATTGAGACAATATTGTACATTTGAGGCGGAAGCAAGGAAAAAGCATAGAGAGGGAATCAGCAAAACCTGATTTGCTGACAAACCCGATTTGCTCTTCAACATAAGCACTGATGCGTATGTGGACCTGTCGCGGCTTGGAATTGAAGCGGATTTATGTGGGACAGGAGACATGAGACAATCTTTTTCATCAACGGATGCTACGGCTTTGTGTTTGTTTTCAACATTTAGCTTGTAGCGGACTTGCACATTTCACCATGACGCTTTGATCTTCTCCTGTTTCATCTAGAACTGCTTCATTCAACAAAGAAGGTGCAGACAGTGTTTAGGATTGAATGACTTTGTGTTAGCATATTATTATTATTATTATTTATTTTTTGTTCTTCTTTTCACTTCAAGATGGCGCCACGAGAGTGGCTGCTTTTCCAGCAGCTCCTGTATTTTGTTTTTATACATCTTCCTTTCCTTTCCACTTCCTTTCCTAACTCTGCTGCTGTGAAATGTAAATTTCTCCACTGCAAGACCAATAAAGGCTAATCCAACCCAATCCTATGTGTGCTCAAGCGACACAAGCCTGCAAAAATCACCAGCCTGGTTCCTCATCTTTTTACGGCACAAATTGAAATTAGTAGGGCACAAGGCTGTCATTCCCTCCAGTGGCAGAGATGTCCTTGCGTTGGAGGAGAGTCGCCGATGAAGGAATGCTTGGCATCTACTCCAGATGGAGGATTAGCCTCTTTCATCAGCGAGGGAGCACTATCTGCTCACGGCCACATGCACGCACGAGAAAATTTTTTTTGTAAAAGGCGCCTCGCTGTTTTCCCAATGATTTAACTCAATTACCCCGCTTGAGTCGTAATCTGACTTTCAAGGTGATGCGCTTTTTTTCCAACTGATAGGCGGCGTGTTTGCATTGCCCGTCACATTCTTTATAGCGCCATGATTTCATCAAGTTGGGGTTTGTTTTGACTTCACATGGACGTGCTTTTAAAAGTCTACCCCCCTGCTCCCGGGCCACAAAAAAATACACACTTCCTACTCAATCAGGATACAGGAGGCAGCCTTGCATGGCTTGTTCAAAACTTAGCATCCATTAGGTAGCAGGAGAATGCAGACAAAACACACAGCTGACATCTTGCCAGGTGCTTGTAAGTCCGACGGGCCGCGATGACGGAGGCTGACGGGCGGAACTAATCGCCTGGACGTGAGCTATTGTTGTTTTTGAACTCGTACACTCCATAGGATGGTTTCAAAAGATATTGTGCTCATGAAAGCACAGTTGTGTATCCCGAGTGGAGCTCCAGAAACAACCTTCGGCTCGGCCAAGCGTAAAAACCACGTCCAATGCTTTAATTCACTTCCAAAAAGGAAAAGAAATGAGTGAGAATTTTTGCTGCATTCAATAAACAATGAAAATTGGAGACATAAATTCAGCTCACGCAAAACCCTCAGGACGAGCGCCACAGAAAATGGATGGATGGATTTTTCAATAAATAGTAGTGGTTTACATATTTTTTCTCATTTGGGAACTGTTTAAAAAAATCTAAATCCAACACTGTATGAGCGCTTGCACCTCATTAACTCATTCACTGCCAGATGATGTGCAAAAATGTGTCCACTCCACTGCCAGGATTTTTGTCATTGTCACTCAAATTCCAGGACCCACAGAATATTGAGTTTTAGGACTACATAAACATTCAATGCAGCGTAAGAAACCTTAAGACTCTCTTCTCTCATCACAAAACAAAATATAAATTCCTAAATTATATAGGTCAGGAGTTATATGAGCTAGAAATGAGGGCGGCTGTGCAAAATAAAATGCAATACATACAAATTGGTTCACAGAGCGCTTTAACAACAGCTGAAGCTGCAACAAAGCGCTAACAAGGAAAAAAAGGGAACTGCTGCCCCTTACTGGAAGGAAAAAAACAAAACCCGAACAAATTCGGGAATGGCGCTCTACATCAGATTTTCAATTACTGAATAAATTTGTGAATGAGTTAAGTGAAAACAGGCACAGTGTGAGATGTAGGAAATTTTTACATAAACATCAATGTGAGGTCAAGCCGAAAGACATGACTGTCGGAAAACCACAGACCACAGGCCCAAAACAAATACACTCTAAAATACATGAGCTCTAGATAAACATCCAAAACTCAAAAAAGGTTTGGGATATTTGGCTTTCATGTGAAATTTCAGTATGTCACAATTCCAGGAGTAAAAACGCACACGTTGAGTAAGTGTAAAGAATATTGGGCTCATTGTAGTCCGAAAAAAAGAATGATGTATATTGTGGAAGTGAGCTACACCATACAATACTGTACCATTTTTGTGTAAAATTCACTGAGGGAACATGAATATTCAGGATGATCTGTTGAAAATCCTTTACCCAATAGCCATGGTCATGGTGCATGCCATACTCACATTCCATGAGTTCTCAACTTTAGCAAGTGCCTTAAAAAATGCCAGAGCACAAACCACATGAAGAGTACGATTTACGGACAGGAGCTGTCTGGTTTCCGGGCACTGTGTGTTTTTCAGCTGTGGTCGGACTAGTGGGGGGTGAAATTGACGGAACCGAGCTATAGGGCAGGTTTTGTAGAGGCGGCTGTGGACAGTAAGAAGCAGGAAGTGGTTCCTCTGATGTACGACCTCATTAATGTGAAGAGTGAGAAGTCCGGATCGCTCACTGGCAAGAACTGTAACGACGCCTGCCCTACAGTTCACTTGCCATTCTTCTGTAGCTTAACATCTTACGACAATCTAGAAATAAAAAATATGTCTGACCTTGAACAAGAATAGAACGGCCACTGCATTGGGGGCCGTTAGGTACTACAAATGCAGCTATTGTTTCGTCTTTCTTCACATTTGAGTCGGATATTGAGAACAATACAAGGAAATGACACAATTCAAACTTTGGTGTTCCCCCCTCACCCACTTAGAACTGTAAAGATCCTGCATGTAGGACCAGTTTTTATTTAGTGGGATTTTGTTTTTGTTTTGTTTTTTAAACACACTCCACTCATGATGTGAACAATTTGCAAAAACGTTTGCTTGCAAATTTCAAGGACAAGACATTTTTCCCACAAAATGATCTCATAACAATGATTAAAACATATTTTTAATTGGGTGGTTAGCCATCAGATACAGTAAAGTCTCGTTATATCGATATCGGATATATCGATAGTCCCGGTTATATCGATACTATTTCTATGCACGCACGGAGAAAATTACATGCAAACAGGGTCGGATATATCGATAGTCCCGGTTATATCGATATTTTTTCGGACTCCCTTGAATATCGATATAACGAGACTTTACTGTAGTTACCTATGTACCCAGTTACCTATTATTAATAGCCAGCAATCCAATACGTATCAAGTGATTGGACAACGATCACATTAGCTATCTAGCTAACAGTTATCTAGCTAAGAGAGTTTTCTAGCTAGCCGTCTAGCTAACAGAGTTTTCTAGCTATCTATCTAGCTAACAGAGTTTTCTAGATAACTAGCAAGCCAGCCAACTGAGTTTTGTAGCTAGATAGCTAGCTAACAGAGTTATCTAGCTAGCTAGATAGCTAGATATCTAGCTAGCTATCGAGCTAGATAGCAAGATAGCTACAAAATACATTCGCCAGATATCAAATCGCAGCCTTCAGACTGGGAGCTCAACAACTCCATCATGGCTTGCCAGCTCAATAAATCAAATGATGGATAGGTCTGTTTTCCTAACTTGTATTTTCATATTACAAATGTATGATTTCGTGGAAAAAAAAAAACATTTCTTCCCGCACCCATAGGCCAAGATGAGCCACGAGCTCCAGTGGAAGTGCTGACATTGGGAAGGGCTATGGCGATATTGTATGTGACAGGCTGTCATAGCCGTCCCGCCTTTTACGACATTAAAACACATCCGCAGCAGAAATATCCCATGCAGCTGACCCTGAGATCAAGTGTCACAGAGTGTATAGGGGCTAGATGCCAGACACGGCACAGCCAAGAAGTCTACAGTAAACGACGCACTGGTGTTTTAACTGTTTCTCCCAAAATTAGCGGTTGGTTAGACAGAATACTCTTTAACCCTCCTGACCAAGGATAGAGTCCTTACTCTTCCCAGACTGCCTCACACTCGTCAGTGTTTACCATATGAAAGTGTGGTGTGCCAGAGATATGAATAGCTCCTGAAAATATAAATGGCATCCTCAAAGCAGGCCTTAGGCATGCTGTGTATTTTTAGATGTGAATTTCAAATGTGCTACTTGGTGCGACGTAAAAAAAAAAAAAAAAAAAAAAAAAAAAGGGGGGGCCCTCACAGGAAAATAAGCAACAGGCCCATTGTGCCACTTTATTTCACTCATAAAGGTGATTGCGTGTTACATTTTGGCTACCAACCCACCCAATATCAACCGAGCAGCTGAGAAAAGGCAAGACATTTTCTATTACAAGCGCATAGTTAATATCGAGCAGAGGAAATTAAACATGAACCTTTTTTAGTTTTGCAGACAGTTTATTATATGCAAAGCTGACTCAATGCTTTGAAATATTCAAACCGATCAGGTTAATTATTTACCCATTTCAGCGGGGAGCCAGTTTTATAATATGACTTTTGTTTTGAGTGCCGATAATTGGATACAATCGTGTGCGTTAAGGCTGGTGCCATGAGCTTTGTTGTTTTAATGACCTTTTCCACACAGCAGTCACTTGGACATAATGAGCAACACTGGGTAGATAGTGGGACATAGATGGGGGGCCAGGGGTGGCGACAGAGCGAGAAAGAGGACAACATTTTTTCGTGCACAGCCCCTCGACATACAGTATTAATGTCCTACAGTTTTTGCATTTAGAAAAATAATTCTACGGATAATACTCTTGGAAAGCACTGTTTATAGCCATATCAGCAGGGGGGAGACAAGATTCGGCAAGTAAATCTGTGTCATGTCTCAAGTGGCAGCGAACCTTGTTTGTTTCTGCAATCTCAAGGAAGCAGATGACCGCGAACGTTGTGTGTAAGACATTTCAGACAAGGGAACACCCTTTTAAAATCAATCCAGCCCACTCAAATGGCTGCTTTGTGAAGTCGAACTACTGATAAGCTGCTAATTTTACACGGCGACTCCAACTGAGGCAGCCAAAAGTACTTTGTTTGCAGTGAAGGCTTATCTTGCAGTGGCTGGATCTCCACCTGCACTCACAACGTATGTTTCTATAGTGTATATATATATATATATATATATATAAATAAAAATGTGTATGTGTGTGTGTGGGGGGGGGGGGCGTTGTGGCACCATCCATCCACCGGGTCAAAGAGAGTTTATGCACGACAAGCACACTGTGGAGAAAAGACTGGCTGTTGAGGACGATTCATGAAATTCAACAGGACTGTGACACTCCCCAAGAGTTGATCTCAGGCCAAAAGTGAACAGACAACCATGGCGGAGGTTTAAGACCAGCAGAGGGAACTACGCTTTATTTTAGAGACAAAATCTGCATATTAAAAGTGACCGCTTTTGCTCCAGTGAGGAAGAGGGAGAGCGAAAGCAGAAGAAAATAAAAGGAAGTTTGGGCGATGAGACTGCAAGTCATGACAGTGACTTCAGAGTGACCTTTCACACAACATGGACACTTTGCTTTTTGAAAAAAATGACCTTGGGTGAAATATGTATAAATTCATAAAGTGAAGGTGAACCAAAACAGTCACAGAATGCCACTTGCTCCGAAAAAATATAAATACTCTGTATCCTTTCTAAGCATTTTATCACAAAGTGTGCCAAAATCAGAGGGCAAGTAGAGGTTCTACACTGGCTCCACAAATGGTTAAACTTACATGAAACAGATCACGCAAGACATTGGGACAAAGTTTGCCGAGTGAATTTGTCCCCTATGACCACCGTCAACGGCGAAAAACATTATAATTCTGGCAATAAAGTACCGCACTGACCTATCCTGAATGTCTCTGGATACGACACTGCACACCCTGCTCGAAAAAGACATAACTCAAACAAAATGAGCACTTTCTACAGCTCCCAAACGCACCTTAAATCGCCCCCCATAACAAGTCGTCAATTGTCTGGGGGACTTTTGACATTCTCTTGTTAAAGCGAGTAATAGAAGAAATGGCATGTGATAGCCATCCAAATAGTTTCCAGCATGATATCAGCCTGAATCAAGGCTACAAAAGCCAGTATTGTGCTGCCTGATGTTCAATAACGCTCATTGTGCTGGGTTGCGATTGGAAGTCTAAAAAAGAAAAAAAAAATACTCTTGCAATTACTGGAAATGGCATAGCAAGCAAATTCCCACTGGGCCTAATTGTTTTATTTGTTCGCGTACGCAAAAATCATTACGAGTAGAGCAATAACGACTAATGTTTGTCTTGAACTGATTCATCGCGATTAAAAATTCTCCATAAAAGATGACATTGACGATGTCATCCCACTTTCACCCATAGAGACCACCAGCACATTGAGCTTGGTTTACTTGGAGTACTTGAGGGAAGAAAGCAATGGCGCAGGTAGTGGGGGGTGGCAGGAAACGCGCACATGCAACGGGATGCGTTCAACATGACGGCGGAAACGACGTGTACACATCCCGTCCCGTCGTGCGACGGTTCGTAAAGAGAAACTCGCTTTAGGTCACTGAAAAAAAGTTAGAGTGCAATGCAGTCATCAATTTGACATTGGTCTCATCAGGACGTTTGGAACAGACATGTGCTAATAATGTTAGTATGGGACGAGGGGCAATTTTTCACCAAAAACCAAACTGAAACAATTCATCTTGACAAAAGGATATTACAACACATCGTGAGCAAAATTAGAATTTGAGTTTATTTTCGCCCACCAACCTGTTGTATTTGCTAGGCTATTAAGGTAGCTGGGCAGGCGCTTTTCTCCTGAGCTGAAACTGGCTAACGGCCTTTGTTTGTTGCGCTGTGTATAAGTGTGGGAGATCCCGGCAGCAAACTAATAACATACTGCCGAGATGGACCTCATGACTGTCATGATAATTTATTTAAGGCTAGTTTATTCCATGCTCATTAGCCGGCTAACTATTCCCATATGAATCCAGCCTGCCTCCACATGATACATGCGCACTTACCACATTCCTACATCACACATATTGCGCTCCTGAACGTTCAAGTGACAACAAACACACTAAATACACCAAATTAGCTATTTGCTTACTGTTTAACAAGCAAGTAGAGAATCAAAAAAACTCGAATGGATTACTAATGGTAGTTTTGCGGAAAAAACATGTTATGGTCACCACAAAAAAAATTAAACATCCAATTTGATGACAATGGTAAGCCAAGCCCTGACTCACCCTACAGAAAGGTCTTCCTTTTTATTTTAAAATAACTTACTTTAAAGTTCATTACATGTGAGGTGAATTAAAGTGAGTTGTCCAATGAAGGAAAGGTTAGTTTGCTGACACTCAGTCACACATGAGTCAGATTGGAAAGACAATTTCTTTTTTTTTTGTTTGTTAGTTTAGTTTCTTTATCAAAAGCCATAGCCGTAGAGTTTTATCTTGAATGTTCCCTTCTCACTTTGTAACAAAGTGATCTAGGTGGTTAATGCGATTCATTTAGGGCAACGTGCTACCATGCTAATTTAGTCTGTCATCACAATATTTTTTTAAAGATAGGGAATATTTCTGATGTAACATTTCAGGAGTGGGAATCAACTAAGGGGGCTGGGACAGTCCAATGAATGATGTAACACAAAAAAAAAAAATCAAATAAAACACACTGACATATAGACTTTATGGTTCCACCAAGATGAAGTCCACAGAGTTCAAGCACAAAGGAAGGACGGCGGAGAAGGAGGAGGGGGAAGAGAAGTGACAGCTGGACTGAGAGATAAACTGACTGGAAAAGTCTAAGAGGAAAGCACAGGAAGACAACAAGTCTTCTGGGACTGTCACAATGCAAAATACGAGGAGGACAAGGGCCTCTCAATGAGCCACCCAGTGGGCGGCCGAGCAGTTATTGTCATACGGCGAGAGGAGCAACCAATTAGGAAAGATGATGCCGGCATGGACGAGAGGAAAGAAGCAAACAAAAAGACTTCTCTTCTCTCCCCAAATGAGAGGGAAACTACAACTTTTGTTTATATACGCCACCTATTAAGAGCGACGCCTTTGTGACTGAGGAGGGCACCGTCAAAAGAGAGACTTGACATCATTTTCCATCCGATCTGTCACAGTGCAAAAATGGAGAACTGAAAAAAAAATGGCAACATGGTCGAGGCGGAGGGAAAGGGGAAAGTTGGATTCCGAGTTCAGGTGCTTGTTAAAATCCGCCGGCAGCGCTTTGGCCGGAAGCCACCTCGCTACACTGTCTCGACTGACAAACATTCATCACATGCCAACAGACCAACTGACAGTGACAAAGAAATAAATAAAATCAACAGCACATTATTCCAGACTTGTGGCTGGCTCTTGTGTTTTAAGACAGAGGGGCGAGAGGCCAAAACACACCCTGGTTTCTGGGAAGGCCCTTGGAGTGCGTGTGGCGCATGGTATGCAATGCTGGTGGGGCCGCTGAAGCTATCCGCATATAACTCCAGCGTACGGCGCCGCCTTTCTCACAACACATATGGACGCCATTAATGGAAGGAGACGCGACGTGAGAGTTGAACTAGGCGGGGTTTACACGCAATGCCAGGGCTCTGCTTTACCTTAAAGGACAACCGACGTCTCAGGACAAGTTGTGTCCATAATTTGTACAATGACTTCTACTGAGCTTATTTTACAAATATTCCACCACATATAGCTATATTTTACGTTTTAAGACTCGCGCTGAACATTCAGGAAGTATTGTTTTTGAGTTGGTGACGAGTCCTCACGTGACGTCAGAAAAGGACCGTCTCCTGACGTAAAAAAAGACGCATTGTAGCGTCTTTCCATCACGTCAATGTATTTTGCTGTACAGTTTTTTTTTGGAAAACCGTGTGTTACATCCAAAAGCCGCGAGCAGAGGGAGTCCAAGCTCCATGGAAATCATTTATCAGCCTGTGGAAACGGGCTGATTCATTCCTCACAGATCGGTGGCCATTTTGTTGCCTCTTTTTGGGTGCTACAGTTCCCCCCCAGATGCCTCAAAATGGCACGGAATAAATTCTTTAATCAATTGCAAACATGTATGCTTTCCTCTTCAGAACTATTTGAATCATATTCATAACTGGATGTGTAACAAGAAAGCATATTATCCGAATCTGAAGCCATTGTTTTTATTCTCCAGCAAGGCAAGACGTCTTGGCGTCACGTCACGAACTGGGGGCGGGACTTTCTGAAAATGCCCAATTCGCAGCTCAATTTCTTGCAGATTTTGGACACTAAGTCATTTTTATTGGTGTTTTGCATTTGAATAAAAATATCATACTGCGTGTTTTGGGTATTTTAGATGCTATAAAACGTGTTTCTGATGTCAGTTAAAAAACAAAAAAGTGACGTCGGTTGCCCTTTAAGTCACACTGTAGCAATGAACACATAATTCTGATACGAGATTCCTGTCTTGAGTTTCTAATGGGAGCCATATCTGATACCCTTTGCCCTCATTTAACCGAATAGAAATGCCCTATTTATTTATTCATTTATTTGTGTATTTACGAACTTGCTATTTATTTATTTACTTATTTATTTATCTATCATTTATCTATTTATTCATTCATTTCTGTATTTATTCATGTATTCATAATAATAATAATAATAATAATAATAATAATAATCACGAGGACATAAGCCAGTGTCTTCCTGTGCCGATCCCAAGCCCGGATAAATACGGAGGCTTGTGTCAGGAAGGGCATCCGATGCAAAAGCCTGGCCAAAACAAATATAGGAATCAAACCTCTGAAGATGGAGGACACTGATTCGCTGTAGCGACCCCTTGAAGGGAAAAGCCGAAAGGAAAAGAATAATAATAATAATCATCATCATCATCATAATCATAATAATGCATGTATTTCATCCATTTATTCATATGTGTGTGTGTATGTGTGTATGTATGTATTATTTATTCATTCATTTATTGATTATTTTTACCTTTTTTTATTTATTTTTTATTTATTGATTAGTGTGTTCATTTATTTATTTATTTTGTTTGTTTTTGCTGATTTCAAGGTCTGACATTAACTGTGGCCCAAGGTCACCATTAGACTGTGTGGGGCGTCCCAAAGTTTATTAACGCTGGCCCACAAAGGGACACTAATACAAATTTAAAACCAAAATGCAATAAAACTAATACGATCTTTCATCTACTAGTATTTCTTTCACACATATTAGTTTGAATTTCGTTCAGAATTGTGTGAATTCAGGGCCGGTTCTAGCGGGGCCTCCTCAACCTGGCGTTGTGATTACTTTTACCCTCGCTCTCCACACATACAAAATCTTTATGATTTTTTGCTAAATGTTGTTAAGTTAAACACTTACTAAAGCATGTAGTCTTGTAAAACAGTATAATTTTCTGCCTGTAATAATAGTTAAATAGTTATTAGATAAATAGAAGTCTGCCTTATCTGGATTATTTATTTTTTTAAACGCTGATACTGATTTTGATATCAGCTGGGCCCTCATATTTATTCACCACAACACTTGTATAATGCGTCTTTCCTGAGAAGTGATAGTGAAGCATCTTTACCGCAGGGATTTGTTAACAAATTCATTCTTAAATTACACCGGTGTAATGGAGGCTTGTGTGAACCCGGTAAAGCGAGCCTGTGTCAAAGTGATTTCACTCACGTATGGCATGTGTGCTCGCAACATGGCCGACATGGATATTTCTGGCCCAAGGTGTCAGGTAAGACATTTATTGGCTAATCTCCAGTCAACACGCCCTGAAAGAGTGACACTGGGCAGTCAAAGTTCAAGCAGTCATCGTTGCTGCCGCCGCTTCTCGGAAAGTATACAAAACCTTCCCACAGCCTCGAAACTAAGCTCTGCTTCAAGGTTAAAAAGCTCCAGACACCATGAGAGTGCGACGGGACCCAAGACACCCGGCGGCCAGAAACCCTAATGACATGTCTTCCTCCCCGCAAACGCCACTTGAAAGGGATATATGACAGATATTTGACTTTTTAACGTCTTGTATACAAATTCTTAGGCATCGAGAAAGCCTGCCTACCCGTCAAAAATGCAAAATTTAACAGCCAAAATAATTGTATGTATTTTTTTCTCCATTGTGGCTCTGATTCCAACCCTCAGTCGCTATGGAAGTAAAATTCGTACTCGCTATTGGTCCGGGAGTAGAATATAATTTTTCAGTAAGACAAGAAAAAGTATGCTGTAAAAATTTGACAATAGTTCTTGACCCTTGAGGTAGTTCGTAAAAAGAAGGTCATATCAATTTTTTAAAACTTCTAGAAACTGGGGGCACGACTGAGATGGCATACAAAAGGTCCGAAGTAACCACCAGCAGGTTAGACCCAAGAAGGTTGTCAACCCGAAAATAGCCACGATGCGGACTGCATGACATCACATCAACTGTCATGGCCGCCGCCTGTGACTCACACAAATCCACAGGAGGGACACTCGCGCTGAGCCAAGCGTATTTCCAGGAAAAGCGAGCAGCAAGCGTAGAATGCTAATGTCCGCCGGCTTCAAAAAGAAAGAAAAAGCCTTTCTGTGTAATTAAAAGCGGCGAGGACAAGGCAAAAAGCATCTGTTTACATTCCTTTTTGAGGAGCACAAAGGCACTCGTCACAAGCCATTGTTCTACTTATTTCATCCTAACTTTGTCAGCGGATGCATTGGCATGCTGTGGATCAAGTGACACGATTCCGCTTTTTTTCCTTTTTGCATTTAAGCGGCACAATTGGGACATGCGTCACAGGAGCACAAAGAGAAAAACACATCGGATCGCAATCAAGCTTCTTCTGAATGCGGATGGAAATTCAATCTGAATTAAATCCATTTCTTCTCAAATCATTTCCTCCCCATTGAAATGAATGGGAATTCCACTCAACTGTTCAAGCCCCACAAAACACAGACTAAAATATTAATCATGTGTTTATACAAAGAAAACAAAGCTCTCCACACAGTTTATTTGAATGAAAAAAAATCCCTCTTTTGCGTTATTTCATGCTTCAACACCTAACACACATCAACACATCTGGTCCTTCTGGATGCCCAATTAAAGCAATGTTAGCATTAATGCTAGTTTCTATATCATGTGTTAGCATTAAGGTAGCTGACTTTTCAAGGTCTCATTTTAAATAACAAGGTGTAGCTAAAACTTTAGATTTTTTTAATGTAAACTTCAGATGGGACTTGGCAGATTCGGGTTGTGGTGATAAATGTTAGAATTTTAGGGATTTATTTATTTTCTTGTGTCCAAAAAGTGCATTGGCTCAATAAAGTTTTAGAAACGCTGACGTATATACAGTCCCATCATTACACTTCACAAATCAAAGAAAGACATTAGAAAACACCCACTTTCAATCATTACTACAGAGAAGCCTTATGCAAGTACGTATGACGTAAACATAATTGTCACCCATTACGTCATCAAAATAATTGCCGGCGGCAGTCGGACCAGACGTGGAGGTTCCCCTCATTTAAATCAATACAGGAACAGCCGATATAGGCAATGCTTCATAATTTTTGGCATATATATATATATGTGTGTGTGTGTGTGTGTGTGTGTGTGTGTGTGTGTGTGTGTGTGTGTGTGTGTGTGTGTGTGTGTGTGTGTGTGTGTGTGTGTGTGTGTGTGTGTGTGTGTGTGTGTGTGTGTGTGTGTGTGTGTATAAATAAACAGTTTTTACTTCCTGCTGTTGACGCTAATGCCGTGAAAGAGACAGTCGTATACAGGATTATTTGAGAAATGCACAAGGAAATAGAGGAGGCAAAAAAAATCAAATAAAAAAATAAAAAAAACAATCAGAAATAGGGATTATATCGGAATTGGGGAATTGGGTGTGCAGTGCAAACCCATCAAGTGTGCGAGCAGATGATCATCGCGCTTGCTCTCGAGTCAGCGAAAAAGAAAAAAGTTCTGAGTGAACTGTATTGAGACGTGGGTATAGTAAAAGTAGGCAGCAAAACAAGTTGGCTAACACGTCTGACCTGTCCACACACACACACACACACACACACACACACACACACACACACACACACACACACACACACACACACACACACACACACACACACACACACGAATGATGATGTCACAAATATGAAAAGAACTACACTTCGCAATTATTTACTTTTACAGGCACCTTAAGTCGTGTTTCACATGTATAAAAATGTTATTTTGGGTCAACGTCCTGTTCCCAGCATACTACAATATCCTTTGACAGGTGAGCCAATAATTTGGAATGGAATCATTTATAAAGACTCTCTCTCATCAATTCAGCACACACAATAAATTAGGTTCCGTCACCAAGACAATCGTGAATGCCTCATTTGTGGTCCATGACCAAGGGATTATCAAAGTAAGATATTTTTGTGTCCCATGAATGCTGCAAAAGGACACAATAGAGAATGTAAACACTTGCAGAAATTATTTTTTAATGACTGTTTCATATTGATGTTTATCCAATCCCTAACTCGAGTGATTATTGTCATATATTGTCTTGGAGACAATTTGAGCACATTTCAAAAGATTTGATCCAACTGGTAACATGCCAAATCGATCCCTACCAGATAAATAGCATTCACTTTCACAATGGTTTATGAGTCCTTCACTATCACATTGGTGTCTTTGTAACACTTAATATACGACAGTTAATATATCGTATTTTCCGATGTATAAGGCGTACCTAAAAGCCTTTGTTTTTATTCAAAAGACTACTCTGATCCTTATACGCAGGTGTGCCTTATATGTGAAGTAATATTGAGCCGCGACAGGTCTCGCAACTGGTCAACAGCCATCAACTCCATTTCCCCTTTAAGAAGTAGTGCGGTAAACCCAACCTCTACTTATATTTGGAAAACTTTTACATATTGATATATATTATATTTGTAAAACTTTGTTTCATTCGTTGAAGGTGCACCTTATGTATGGAAAAAGTTTGAAAATACACCATTCATTGGGGGTGTGCTTTATAATCCGGTACGCTTTATACACCAGAAAAAATACGGTACACCGCGGTGGTTGTAGAAGGGGCTATTTTTGACAATATTAAATAGCATCTCAACATAGATTGAGAAACAAATTTCCTGCTGAATAAAATCCTCAATTTTTTTGTCTTGGGGAGAGGGGGGTGTTTTAGTTTATTTTTAGAAACATGTGTAGCACACATGTAAGATCTAGAACGGGCAATCACACAACCATTTTGGAGCATAACCTTTCAAGAGCTTCTTCTTGGAATCCTATTTACAAAAATGACATCTGCGTTGTACCATAACCCAGAGCGCCAAAGTAATATTGGTCCCACAAGTCGTCATCTTGAAGCCATTAGTCCGCTTATCACGATGCCTCGGGGTGGACGCACTAAAAACTAAATCCGTTTCTAATGTGCTCTGCAGAGCCACGTTTCCATCAAACCCTCCAGGGTAGCACATCGGCTTCGTCAGCTCGTAACATCGTCACACCGACGTGGTCAGATGCAGTTAAAAACAAAGTGGACTGACGATGCTAGGTGGACAAAGAGGACATAGATGAACAGATTATTATTTTTTTTTTTTTTTGTTCTGCTGTAATTGCTTGTCGACAGTGGCACAGAATCAGATAATTTGATGATGCTACCAAAAAGTGAGACTGTACAAAACTACAGAAGGGCAAGTACTAATAGCATTTATCCGTATCATGCCAATACACAATACTTCTATACCACCAATACTAATGAGACAAAAAAAATCTGCCATAGTGTAAATCCTCCTCTGTGCTTTACTGCAGTAGACTGACACGTCAACAAAATCATCATCCACCTCATTTCTGTCATTGTGATCAATGCAATTGTAGAATTTCAGAGTACCGTATTTTCCGGTGTAAAAGGCGAACCCAAAAGCCTTGATTTTCTTCAAAAATGTCCATGCGCTGTGTAATCCGATGCGCCTTATATGTGAAGTAATATTGAGCCACAACGGGTCTCGGAACTCCTGTCAGCAGCCATCGATTCCATTTTCTCCCCCCCATCGAAGTTGTGCGTAACCTCAGTCTCTACTGTAGCGCCTTAAAATGCGATGTGAATTATATTTGGAAAACTATTATATATTTATGTATTATATTTGGAAAACTTTTTTTCATTCATTGAAGGTGTGCCTTATAGTCCGGTCAGTGTGCCTTATATATGGAAAAAGTTTGGAAATACACCACTAATTGGGGGTGCGCCTCATACTCCGGTGCACCTTGTACACCGGAAAATACGGCACTGAAAAAAATGCATGAAAGTGAACCAAACCGTGTGTACCGCACTATACGGTGTAAACAAATGTTGGATGAACTTGGCGAGACAGCTAGTCAGATAGACAGACGGTGTGCCAGCACTCCAGCGGGCACGGCTTGCAGGTCAGACCCCCTGAAGAAAAAAACAAAAACCCTCCCACATACCAGACAGTCAACACAAGGCCGGGCTTGGGCGTCCCACCACCCCCTCATATCAGAACGGTAGCCCAGAACTCGCCTGGCTTTATCGGTGCGGTTACGTCATACCCAACTATGAGCACCCTCCCCTTCCTCCATGCGATAAGGTTTCAGGCCCATGTGCTCCTGTGTCACGTCTGCCAAAATAACTCAGCAGTTTCTAATAAACCGCAGTGGGGAGGCAGGGTGGAGGACAACACGGCCCACCTGAAGTATAATTAAAAAAAAACAGGCAAGAATAAACTTTTTAGGTTCAAACGACTGGGAATATGGGAAGCACATGGGTGTGTTTCTCTTCACATGCCCGCCTGATGTTCTGCTTAGCTTTAGGCCCACCAGGTGCCGTGGGAAATTATGCAGGGCCACTTAATTAGTTTGGAAATGGTCTTTTATTTTATCTATGTTCGCCTACCTATGCCAGCAATATGCAGAAGTTCCGCGATTACCTTTTAATCCACGTCATTTGTTTTGCTTTCCTCGTCTAAAACATGTGCCTTGACGAAATAATGCATTGGGAAATCGTAGATGATGAAGATGAAGCGAAAGGAGGAGGTGATGGAGTGGGAGGGAGACGAAGAGGATGATGGCGTGACTTCACCCCGTGATGATTATTCAGCAGCATTCCTCATTCCTTTGCATAACATTCCGCTCAGCTGCTTTTGCCCTACACACATATTTTTCCATCGCAAAGTTAGAATAAAGCCTAGTAACAATTTGAAAATGTCCCCATTGTGGGACTATGAAAGGCTTTTCGATTCTGATTAAGTGGATGGAGTGACTCCAAGAAAAAAACATTTTCTCAATTGAATTAAATTAAAATAAACCTGCTACTGTACCTCCACTGTATTAAAAAAACACACAGCTGACACTGCCCCGCCGCTCCCCAAAAAACATCACACTGGATGAGGAGGAAAGAAGTCTTCCTCGACCTTCCACACGCGTGACCACCATGCTGGTAGAACCGTAGCCGCAACTCACCCTTCAAAGCCGGCGGCTCGGTGGATCTCCAGCGGCGGGGGAATCAATTCCGATTTCCGCGTTCTCCCTCGGAGATTTGTCACATCATCCTGACGAGTCACACGCAGGAAATGAACGCTTCTTCTCGGTCTCCTTTTCTCTCCCCCCTCCTTCCAGCAGCAGCACTCGGCTCCTTTCCTTCCTTCCTCCTCCTCCGGCGTCGCCACAAATCCTTCGCCGGCTCGGCGTCGTCAAATCCGGCCACGCTTCTTAACCGCGCCAGAGTCCCCGGAGGATAGAAGCCGGTCGTCCGCGTCTTAGCTTCCCACCGACGAACACAGCTTTCCCACACTGCTCCATGCATCGACCCGGCCCAAGTTTTTCTTGTGCCGGGTTTGAGCTTGTGAGCCCCGCCCTGTGCTCGGAGACAGTCCGTGGGGAAGGAGGCGAGGCAGTCGAAGGACGGCAGCCAATCTGCGTGTGAGCGGGGAGGTGCTCCCATTCCACTCACCTCCTTGCCGGGATCTGAGCCGGTGACGAAGCGACCTCCTCACTCCAAATGGTTACCACCGAAACTGGCCTCGGTCCCGCCGAAACGTGTGACGAACCGCAACGTGTCTGTAAATAAAAAATGTATCGTGTGAACTACGCGTTGAGAGATGGAAAATTTTCATTCGTAGCGGCGAACCGTCAGGGTCTGCAAGGCCTTCTCTGCTGGCCTAAAAATATCGGAATCACAGACTGATGTTAATTTTATTTTATCCACGAATTCTTTTTAAATAATTCAAAATTTTCTTTCTGCTTCCTTTCATTACTTTTCCCCTGTTGCACTGCTACCATATGTGTGTTTTCGTATTTCCTCCCAACATTCATAACACAGCGATTCTCTTCCCACCTTCAAATCCCATCTCAAAACCCACCTATTTAAAATTGCATTTTCTGTGTAGCTCTATATCTTTTTTCTATTTATAATTGTATTTTATTTATTGTATTCTATTTATAATAGTATTTTATTTAGTATTGTATCTATGCTTGTCTGTGACTAAAGTGTCCTTGAGAGCTTTGAAATGCGCTTGAAATATATTATTATTATTATTATTATTATTATTATTATTATTATTATTATTATTATTATTATTATAATCCATTTCATTTCTAAGCGCCTTTCAAAACTCTCAAGGACACTTTACAGTCACTGGATATTTTCTTGCGTGCAGGTGATTATTATTATTATTAAGCATTTAACCAATCATGTTTCAGCCATTATTTGTTAACATGGTCAGAAATCTACCTGGACGCCTTCACAATCAGTTCTGCAGGCCCTGCCGCATCAAATGTTTCGATCAAACTGTTGCTCTCACCAATCAGATTTCGAGTTGGCAACACGCCTTCTGGAAGGACCTGGTCAACGTCAGAGTTTTCGCAAACTATGATTGGCTAGTCACTACCCGATCATTGTATCACAAGCCGCGAGTGACAAGTGCATACTGGCCAGAGCTAGCATACTGTATCAGTAGCTAGCTGCATAAACAAATATATTGTGTTGATTTATTAGCAGTTTTGTCAACCCACAATGGCTGAAGGAGGGGAAGAAATAGATTTGGTTGGAGATTTACTGTTGAAGCCATTTTCAAGACTGACTTTTCAAGATGAAAAATGGACATCATTAAGAAAGGTCGGTCAGTTATTTCCTGGCTGATGGTACCCTCTAGTGGACTTGTAGTAAATCACACCACATTTTTTTCAGTCTGAATTGATTCAGACGTAGCGCGACAGAAGGCCTTGCGATGAAATCCACGGCACGAATCCACGGCAAGAATAATGATTGTTATTTTGATTTACATGGGACAAATTGAAATTTTGGTTTTGACTTTAGCAAGCATCGTGGCACTTGACATGCGTGATTTGCTTTCGCGCGTCGAATAAAATGATGTGGCGGGCCAGATTTGGCCCCCCGACCTTGAGTTTGGCACCAGTGCAATACAACAAATATGATATGATGGTGTACATTTCGGTTATTTCCTCAGATTTGTTTTTCGAATTGCATGGAGTCTGCTTATGAATGCCAACAGGGCGCCAAAAAACAGACGGAATGCATCCACCATGCACTCAATGCCACAGGAAATGTAAATCACAAGCAGTGATAAAGACGGCAATGTGGACAGATGGACGGGTTGAAGATATCAGAGGACACACACGCGCACACATAAAAATGAGATTTGTGTGTGGACAAATATTATTTCACTTTATCATGGCTTATTGACACCTTAACTCACACTCACGGATCACGCTTTGTCGTTTTTTTTTCATCGAAAGCCCACAATCACGTATAGCTTCTCTCTAAAATAGAACGAAACGGAAGCTTCAGCTTGAACTGTAGCACTCCGCCGCTGCATTTAATGAAAAGGCCAGCGCATTCCATCAGAGCTTGAGCGACAGCTCCGCTCCACCTGGGAATAGTTTGCCAGATGGGAGATGGATGGTGGGAAGCGGAAAGCTTGCAACATGCTGACAAGGGTGCACGGCTGTCATCCTCGGCTGAGATTTTTAAGTATACGAGAGTCTCAATTTCCTGGAAAGGTCTTCTTATCTGCGTCTCCATTAAGGCACTTGAAGATAGATGTTCTAAAGTGCTGTGATATCCTGTAACTACTGAGCGACATACTAATGATGGCAGATTTGGTGGAGGTTGTTTCCTTTAATCTCAATGACAACTGTTTATTCTTAACTGACGAGGATTGTACCCTCAAAGTTGCCACATGAGAGGTCATCTAATGCATTATATTAAAAAATAACATTACAATTGTGGGAAAAATGCCAACACATGACAAATGACGACGATGAGAAGAAAGGAGCATCAGCGCAGAGTGCCGATGCATATGTGGAACTGTGAGTCGCGGCTTGGAATTGAAGCGGATTTAAAGGAGATGTCAGATAATCTTTTTTGTCAATGGATGCTACAGCTTTGTGTTTGCCTTCAACATTTAGCTTGTAGCAGACGTGCACGTTCCACCATGACGTTCCACTAGTGAAAAGGAGGCTTTGATCCTCTCCTCTTTCATCTAGAAATGCTTCATGCAACAAAGAGGGTGCAGAAAGTGCTTACGATTGAATGATTTGTGTTGTGTCACGTTCTTTTTGTTTTTAACTTCAAGATGGCGGCGCATGAGTGGCTGCCTTTACAGCAGCTCTTGTATTTTGTTTTTGCTGCTGTGAAATGTATATTTCTCCACTGTGAGACAAATAAAGGGTCATTGGATCTAATCTAATCTCTAATCTAAATATCAGAGGGAGGGAAAAACTAAATAATGACACCCCCCACCCCCAAAAAAATCTCCTGATTTAGTCATTGAAATATGCAGATCTTATTCGCACAGTGAACATGCATATACACAAGATTAATTTGTTGCTCGGTTTGGTTAAGATAATTCAGAAAACTGTCTTTACAATGCTGCTGATCAACCACAAGAGTCCATTAATGATACTTAATAAACATTAGAGGTCTTTTAGTTGCAGTGACGAGCCTTCTGGGAGTTTCTGATTGATGGAAAAAGCAGGGAGGGGATCGACATGGGTTAATGCCGTGGTAAAAGCGGAGATTAGGAAGCAACTCGGGACATTTGGCAGCACTCAATGCTTCACTAAAAAGAACAGTCTTCAGAATTAAGAAATGTTTCCTCTTTGAATTGACTACATGGAGGCATGATTAAATCTTGGAAGAGCACAGAAGTAGTATTTTTGTTGTTTTTCTTGGGCGCCACCGCTGCCCTTAAGAGCAGCTTGCTTCAATGAGCATGCGTGTTCAATGTTGCTGAACATTCCAGCAGAAGGAGAGAAAAAGAATAAAAGAGGGCACAGAAAGACCCCGTGGATGTGGGCCTGGAGATAAAAAAAAAGTTTTACTGCCTGATTCCGGGGAAATATTTGAAAGCTTTATGACAAAGTAAAACAAGAAAGGTCAGCAGACGTGCTCCACCAAGCAGCTGCATAACGGCTAACGTTTTAATGACAACAGGCATTCCGCTCACTATCATATTCTTTTTCTGTTGACTTGACTCTCATTAAATGGTTGGGCAATGAATCCTATTCTCTGAAAAGCAGAACTAAATATGAAGTTGGTCCATTTCCGTTATTTTAAAATCAATTTGCTTGTGTAAAAGTAAACTGCAGCTCAGCAAATAATGACTGGAGAAGAGTACCGTATTATCCAGTGCAAAGTGTCATTGAGAGTTTTAAAAGGCACTTATAAATATAACATAAATACAAAAAAAAGGTGCATCCCAAAGCCGTCATTTTCCTCAAAAGACCCTGCGCCTTATAAACAGGTGCGCCTTATATGTGAAGCCACAACAGGTCTCGCAACGACTGTCAGCAGCCACTAACTCCATCCTCCCCTGTAGAAGTGGTGCGTAACCCCAGCCTCCACTGTAGAGCCTTATAATGCGGCGTGCCTTATATTTGGAAAACTATTATATTTTTATGTATTATATTTATAAAACTGTTTTCATTCATTGAGGGTGCGCCTTATACTCCCGTGCGCCTTACACACCGTACTCAGCGGAGTAACTAGTAGAGTAACTAGTAGTGGAGTAACTAGTAGATTCAGATTTTTTTTTAAATCCAAGCATCACTGTCAATTAGACAAAACTATAAAACAAGAAAGATTATATCCTTTTTCTTCTTCTTTTCCTTTCGGCTTTCCCTTCAAGGGGTCGCCACCGCAAATCAGTGTTGTCCATCTTCAGAGGTTTGATTCGCATGTTTGTTTTGGTCAAGCTTTTACGTCAAATGCCCTTGCTGACACATTCTTCTGTATTTATCCGGGCTTGAGGCCGGCACAAGAAGACACTGAGTGTCAAGTGTCCTTGAGAGTTTTGAAAGGCGCTTAGAAGTTAAGTGTATTATTATTATTATTATTATTATTATTATTATTTCTCCTTGTGGCTACAGAACAAAAAAACTCTATGCACTTAATAAAGATGAAGATGCTCCCAAACACAAAATGGTCATCGGCACAGCAACATTTAAAAAGAGCAAAACTATACTCAGATTATATTCTTTTTACCCTTACAAATTATGTTTTTATTCCAGTAAAGTGACTTTTTTGTCATAAATTTATGATATTCACCTACAAAATAGGAACTTTTTCTCACACAAATGCAAGCTTTGTTCAAATAGCATTTGAATTATGAGGGATTCTTTGGAAACAATTCACTCACTGTAACAAAAACGTTTGAGATGAACTAGTACACAGACTTCCAACTCATGAATCTTCTTTCTCTTTAATAGACTCAATGAAACTTCTTGGATGAAGAGGAGTGGAATGTATCCCAGCTGTAATTGAAGTAGAATTATTTTTTCCCGCAACAATTTCACTTCCTGCAGGTGTCAAGAATTTGTGTGTGTGCGTGCGTGCGGGCGTGTGTGTGAGGTTGTGGGTGTGTGTGTCTTCACTGAATTGATGATTTGACCACAATGAGAGGCAGACCACCTGTGCATCACACACAACACCTTCGCAGTCTTGAAAGGGCCGCATGAATCATTAATCCTTACGCCATGAATCATTAAAAGCATGAGGAATACACATGTACCCCCTTCTCGCTCTCGCAGTAATGAACTTCACATGTTCCATTAGTGAGAATGAATGCGCCTTGCCAGATATTGTGAAAAGTATCTCTGGCGCAGAGATGTGGAGATTATACAAACAGCAACTAGATTGTGATCGTAACAGCAAAGCGAGCTCAGACTTCACTGGGCGGCCGGCGACAGGCTGCACGGAGGTGCTAAGCAAACAGTGGCCTCTCCACCGTTTCGGCCATCCGACACTTAAAGTCAACAATTCACGGGAGAGACGACTTCACGGGACACCGTCAGCATATTTCTCGCCGGCCGCCAGATGGATCAAAGCAACAAATTGGTTTATCTGGCTCTTTTGTCAAACGGGAGAGTAAAAGCAATCGTCTATTATGCAATTTAAAATAGTATGACCCTAAAAAAGTTGTTTTTTCTTTTTTTTTCAGGGGGCTGTCAGAAATGGTTAGTCTCTCAGGAAAACCATAGGGATCCAAAGTGCCTGAGGCCAAATTGGCGTTGCTCACTTCCTGGGCAAAAGCACACATGGGTTTTATTTATAACCACTTCCCAGGGTCAACTGTTTTTAAATGATGGGAAAAGAATAAGAGTGAGGATGGAGAAATATATTTATTGTATTAGAAAAAGAGTCACAAGAATTATACATGCTGAAATTATGCTGATTTTGTTTCAATTGAGTCACGAATGTACTTCGAAAGTGTGAAATGTTTGCTGTATGAATGGCATAAGGCGAATGCAATGGTTCATTGTATATTCTGCCATCTAGTGTAAATGCATTTAATTGCTTTGCCTGTCGATATTTTGCCGGTAAAGCTATCGGCTATGAGAGATCATCAGGGGTGGCATGGAAAATTATCCAATTGTACTCAATTTGTCTGAAAATACATTTCAGATGTCAGGGAAGTGTAATGACAGGTGAGGGCAATTAAATGCTCCGCCAGTAGATGGCAGAAGATAAAACCCACCTGTCGCCATTTATGTATACCGCGGAACTGTGACGATTATAAACAAATATTATTAGAAGGAAAAGTATATTTAGAGTGAGTTTAAAGGACAACCGACGTCACTTTTTTGTTTCTTAACTGACATCAGAAAAACATTTTATAGCATCTAAAATACCCAAAATGTATGATATTTTTATTCAAATGCAAAGCACCAATAAAAATGACTTAAAGTGTCCCAAATCTGCAAAAAAATTGTGCTGCGAATTGGGCATTTTCAGAAAGTCCCGCCCCAGTTCGTGACGTCATGCCAAGACGTTTTGCATTGCTGCAGAATAAAAAAATGGCTTCAGATTCGGAGAATATGCTTTCTTGTTACACATCCAGTTATGAATATGATTCAAATAGTTCTGAAGAGGAAAGCATACATGTTTGCAATCGATTAAAGAATTTATTCCGTGCCATTATAAGGCAACATTGAGGGGAGATGTCTCAACGACAAAGAGGCACAAAATGGTGACCTCCTGTGACAACCTCCGTTACCACAGGCTGATAAATTCCTTATATGGACGCCCTCTTCTGGCGGCTTTTGGGTGCAACACGAGGTGGTAAAATATAGCTGTATGCGGTGGAATCTTATTAAAATACGCTCAGTAGAAGTCATTTGAAGCCATTTTACAAATTATTGACATAACTTGTCGTGGGACGTCGGTTGTCCTTTAAAGTTTACATACAATACGTTTTCTCCAATAAACAACCTCTCGCGTCCTTGTTCGATTAAATAGTGCACGTACCCTTTAAGGGAAAACCTGCTCGTGTAACTTCCTGTATTTACTTCCTGGTTACCCGTAACGCATTTACGTTGGGTTAATCATAGCAAAACGCGTCACTTCTCCAAAACAATGCACATGGAAATGTCACATCCGTGTTATACATAATGGCAGAGCGTAAGAGAAAGACGCCGACAAGGAAAGGTGGACAAAAAGCAAATAAACGCTTGCGTCAGGGTGAAGAAACGAAACAGAATGAGACTGTGCTCAGTGTTTACTTCAATGGCGGTCAAACTACTGACCTGCCGAGGAGGCTGGGCGAGGATTTCTTCACACAACTTGCATTGCTTTGGCCAAAGCTTTTCTTGGCAAGGTAACTTCAGTGGTATCTGGTGGTACGAATCATCAAAACACAAATTAGGCTAATTTATTCAGCGTACGCATTGTAATCAAGCCGTAACTTCAGGTACATTGAATTTCAAGGGCTCAGTATTCTTTATTGTGCACGAAATCATTAACATTTAGTTCAACAACATGTGTCATAGTGTCAGCCGTGCACAAAATTTTAATTACCGGAATTCACATCAACGGCATGAGTCATCATTTCAACAAAATGTAAGGAAGATGACGAAATCGCCCTAGTTAAGATCTTGTGTTGTTACTATCTCTGATACAGCCAGTTGTGCACTAAGACCGTTTTTATTACAAATATATGACAATGCATCCGTATCAGTGTAAATTGCAACACCTGCCACTGCTAAAGACATAATGTAGGGATGTGACAAAATGTTTCAATAATAATTCATCACACAAAATGAAAATTGAAATTCTAAACAGGAACAGACAACACAAGAATAGATTCAAAATGTAAATTAGCCAATATCAAAGATCGAATGCAGGCAGATTTTCGTCAGAAATAAAAAATGACTGTCACTGAATACAAGGAAAGAAAATTGCAACCTCTAGAAATATATATGCTAATGCTTCTTTTTGCTTGAAACTTGGCAGTTATGGAGATAAATATGTATTTTACCACTTCTATGAGTTATTAAAATACAACTTATTCACCTTTATAAACCGTAGTGTTAGCAAAAAGAGCTATTTTTTTTCCGTTTCTCGTTGTCGTATTCGGAAATTTCAAGAACCAGCATGGAGGGAAACGTGTAATAAGCTATCATAAGCTGCATAGCCTGGAAAATCCCATGAAAAACGATGACGTACTTAACAAAAATGCAATGATATACAACCGCGAGTACAAAGTGCGCTCGGTTCACTGGACAGAAACAATCGCGGCAAAATATAGGTCACTGAAGCGTACCTACATAATGAAGTGACTATTACACAATCATCTTTCAGTGTCAATCAACCCCTCCCCCCAAAAAAAAATTCTCAAATAATTTTGGATACATTTTATCGCAAAACATGGTGCAGGTGTGCCGTGTTTGCTGCTTGTAGGAATCAATATCACCCTTTTTTTTAAATCAATGATTAGGCGTATAATCAAATTTTAAAAAGGTTTACACATGTTTGTGTGTTACATACATATGTTCAGGTCCTGGTGCGTCTTTGTGCGGATGGCACAGAGCTGAGAGGGCGCGTTGTAGAGACGGAGGCATACCTGGGGGGAGAAGACAAGGCATCACACTCGGCAGGCGGAAAGCGCACAGAGAGAAACACTGCCATGTACATGAAGCCCGGCACCATTTACGTGTACCCCATCTATGGCATCTATCTCTGCATGAACGTGTCAAGTCAAGGTCATTGTAAGCTCAATTGTGCATGATGTACTGCGATCTCTGAAATTTACAGGGGCTTAAGACAGAGCCTTGTTACTGCTATAGCGATTGTAAGTTATTGATTCTGCATTCAGCCAAAGCTATGTCTGATATCAAAATATTGCTCTGGAGTTCAACTGGAGTGGAGCTTCATTTTATCAGGCCATACAGTAGCTTTGTTTAATTGAGAAAAAAAATGTATTGACGCCACCTCTTGGCATCTATTAGTAATGACTTTTTTGTGGGCAACATATGGTCTGGCGTCTCACAGGCGACGGCGCTGCCGTACTACTGCGCTCACTGGAGCCGCTGGAGGGCCACGCCGTCATGCGGCAGCTGAGAGCCGTCAGACGCAAAAACGAAGCGCGGCCCCTCAAGGACAAGGAACTATGCAACGGTCCCTCCAAGCTGTGCCAGGCTTTGGATATCCCGCGCTGCTTTGACCGCCGGGACCTAGCTACCGACCCGGAAGTGTGGCTAGAGGACGAGGATCCCGCCATGGGAGACGCCCGCCACAATATTGTGGTGGAGGCGCCGCGCATTGGGATCGAGTCCTATGGGGAATGGGCCAAGAAGCCTCTGCGCTTTTACTTCCAAGGAAACGCTTGTGTTAGCATCCTGGACAAAGCGGCTGAAAGACAAGAGAATGCGTTGGCCTTGCAAACTATATAACCTGATATAAATGCATTGAGACACAGCCGCTGAATCAATTCATCCTACTGCAGCGTTGTCAACTTCACAGAGCTACGGAGTAGTTGGTGTTTAGTCGACGCCAGCACAAATTCAATGCAACTCTGCTTACCTTCCATTGCTATCTTTCTGCAAAATAGTGACCCCAACCATTGTTTGAAAATGACCCTGTACCTTCACCCGGCTTCGTCTCCGAGTCAAATTGCAGTATGGCAGTTCATTCAAATAAGCCTGAAGGAAGCAATGACGAAGAATTTTCTTAACGGACATTTTCAGTAATTGTTATTATCCTCAATAACACAAAATTGCACAATATTGCTTCTAATATAATATCAGTTTTCAAAAAGTGAAATCTGGCCCAGCAACTCCAGATCTTGTACTCGGATTTTCACTTTCGTCCACATAAAAAATAAGACGGAAGTCAAGCCACAACTTGGGCTGAGGTCATCCCTGCCTATTGAGGAAGGGCGAGTGGTTTTCATTGAATCCACAGATGTTTGGAACCGCCCTCGCCTCCCCTTCAAAGCGCAAAAACAGCACATCGAATGTCCTCAGTAGTCTTCCCACCGCTGTGAGGTGAATGTCTGCAAAGCTCATTGCTTACCGTGTGCCCCCCCCTCAGCAGTCCAAACACATCTGCCACCCCCATCAATTCCCCCTTATCTGAACACTCGAGGCCTCTCTACCATGTACAAAATAATTTATTTGTCAAAACTGACTCATAAAGAAGAAAAAATAAATTGTGTCCTTCTTGTAAATCAAACCTTTTCTTTCTCTCTTTCGACATCGGTTCCAAGCCACATGGTGTGACTGACAGTGTCCAACTGACGCATGCTAGGCTAAGAGTAAGAGTATGATGACTACACTATTCTTGGGGAGACTGGAAAATGGAAATGATGGGATCTTCATGATTGGTCACCACCAGCACGCTGCGGAACTTGTCCAAGAGCGTCTTCAGCTGAGAGCGCCGCATGTTCTCGTTGTACATGATCTCCTCCAAGTGGTGGTGGCCCCGGAAATAGTGCAGTAACCTGCATGGTTTTTGTCATTTGTATGGCGGAGGAAAAAAAAAAGTCACATTTTCAGCATACAGTATTTTCGTTAAAAAAATTCAGGAATAAGAATGATGATCAAACGTGCACATATTGACACCTAGTGGTAATCAAGCATCATTCCACTTATTTTTGGAACAATAAAAGTATCTACCGTAATTTCCGGACTATGAGGTGCGACTTTTGTCACAAGCTTTCAACCCTGCGGTTTATGCAACAATGAGGTCAATTTGTGCATTTTTTCTAACGGCCGCCATGGGGCGCTCGAGTACTAAAGGTGGCGAATATATGTGCCGAGGAAGACGCAAGTTAATTTAACTACCGTAATTACGCGTGTGAATCCTGCATTTAAAGTGGCCCTCCGAGTTGAATTGGACGCTTGAATAACTAGCAGCGAGAAATCGTTTACCAAAACTGGCAACTTTTGTCTGCTAACTTCCGTGTCTCAGTGACTTGGTAAGTTTTTGTACCCGGACCTGTTAGCGAGTGCTAACGTGTAGCTGCCTTGTCTCACTGCACCTGTCTATAAGACACCTGTCATAAATCGCACCTGAGGTGCGGTTTATGTATGTACAAAATAGTTTGTCCTTTGAAAATGTTTATAATCCTTTTAGTCCAGAAATTACGGTAAATGTTAAATTTGTTGACTCCTGTTTTTCTTCATTGTATAAATACATTTGTTATTGGGTGGTTTGTTTAACGGCTCCTATAAAGTGTCGACAAAATACGTTTTGATACAGTTAAAAAGACCAATGAAGGAGTTTCAAGGCTACTGTGACCGCAGTCATATTAATATTATTATTAATAATAATACATTTCATTTATAAGCGCCTTTTAAAACTCTCAAGGTCACTTTACAGTCACGGGATAAGTTTTCTGTGGGTGAGCAGCAGCAGCCACCTGCGCCAACATTCGGTTATCGCAAAGGATAAAGAATATATGCCTGTGAGTTCTCATATAACGTTACCCATCAACTGTGTTTTGCATTGTGTGTTAGCATTAAGCTAATTCTCCATGGATCATTGGACGGTTAGTTGTAAACGCCCTCCCGCAATAATAGAATTGATATTCCGCAAATAATACAATGTGTCGTGATGAGCGTCAAGTGACCTGGCAAACATGCGGAGATCCTCTTGGTTCTGGGCGGCGGGGATGTTGAGGATGAACAGTCTGTCATGCTCCGAAAGGGTGGCCAGGAGGGTCTCGGTTAGCAAGATCCTTTTGTCGAGGGGAGAGTCGTCGGTGCCGGGGGCCAATTCTGCACTGGAGTTGTCCATGCTGGGGCTGGTCAGGGTCATGTCATCGCTGCTGGCTGCATGTAATGCATGGACACAGGGTTATTTTTTGGGAACGAGAAAAGACAATATCTATAAATCTCGATATACTGGACAGAAAAACCACAGATACACAGTCAGACATTCCAGTCCAGTTCATCGGTCATACTTGGGGATCCGAAACTGAGGGCGCTCGGGGTGCTGAGGTTGCGTCCGCCGGCGACCCGCGCGGCCAGGGGTAGGTCGTCGTCCCTGTAAGTGGGCTCGTCCTCGGCGGGCGGCACCATTAGGCACACGAAGGTGTGCAGCTGGATGAGTAGGCGTCGCTGCAGCATCCATACCACCATCTGGATGAGCTGAGCCTATGTGGGCATGCGCGCATCAAAGTCAAAGTCAGCTTTATTGTCAAATATGCTAATATGCATGACATACAGCACGGATGAAATTACTGTCCTCTCGGACCCAGCATGAAAGGCACTTATAATGACTTTAACAAACATAATAAACATGAAAATGCCAATTTGCATTCATTGCAACAACTCAACTCGTATCCAGACGCTTTCGCTAGCTCGGCACGGGCATACACAGCATTATCTTTGTTATCTAATATATTTGGATTTTTATTTATTTTTTATTCAATTTGTTTCATTTGTATCTTTAATCCTGCGGCTGGATGGATGCATGGCTTGAGGAGCAAGGAGCGTCAGCATAGAACGCCGACGGGTGTGTGGAACTGTCGCAGCTTGGTATTGAAGCGGATTTACGTGGGACATGGGATGTGAGACACTATTTTCGTCAATGGATGCTACAGCTTCGTGTTAGCTTTCAACATTTAGCTTGTAGCAGACGTGCACATTTCACCATGATGTCCCTGATCCACTGGTGAAAAGGACGGTTTGATCGTTTCCTCTTTCATCTAGAACTGCTTCATACAACAAATAGGGTGCAGAAAGTGCTTAAGATTGAATGACTGCGTCTTTGTGTTGTCATATTATTTTATTTTGTTTTTTGTTCTTTTAACTTCAAGATGGCGCCGCAAGAATGGCTGCCTTTCCAGCAGCTCCTATATCTTCTTTTTTTACTTCTTCCTTTCCTCTTCCTTCTATAACTTTGCTGCTGTGAAATGTAAATTTCTCCACTGTTAGGCTAATCTAATCCAATCCCGACATAATTTTGGCAAATAAATCTTTTTTTGCATATTATTTGATGATGATTTTGTTTCTTAGTATGTTTTTTTGTGTGTTTGAACCTGATGGATTTGTCAGATGCTGTTATAAAGTTGTATTTGTTTAATTCCCACCCTATCTAAGCATGAGTTGAGATCCAAAACCAGAACCTTTGACTGCTAGGCAGACGTTACAACTACGTACTTGCTCGTTTTATTTCAACATTATTTTGAGGCAAGCTGGTGATGCAAATAATATTTATTTATGTATATGTTTATTTTGAAAATTGGGAACAGAAAGTGTAGTGTGTGTTTTACTAACAATTATCATATATTTCTACATCACAGGTGTGAAACTCAAGGGCTCCATGTGACATTTTTTTTTGCGCTATTCACCAAAAGAAATTCCCAACCCTCGACCTTTTCAACGTTCTTCACAATTAACAACACTTGAGATCAGAGAAAGCATTTTTTATTCCAAACCTTCCTTAAAAATATATGAAAAAATAAACAATGATTTACTAGTTTCTAATTGCAAAACAAGTAATGTTTAAAGAGTAAAATAATCTTTGTGACGGGCTCAGACGTACCTCCTGGTCGGGAGCTTCCAGGGGATTCCTGAACTCGGCCAGCGAGACAGGCAGCGAAAACTTTGCCAACGTGGAAGGAAGGTCATGGCCGGGAAACTGTTGCGCAAACTGTTCGGCCTGAGGGGAGAATCTGTCCAGCGAGTGGAGAAAGATGAAGTGAGTGGAGCTCACATTTTAGTGGAGCACTTGTCGACACTGGATGGTGATCACACCCAGCGGCCGCATGTGTAGCGACGAGCGACTCACAGATAGATGTTAGCGTGCGGGGACAGCATGTAAACGTTGTTCTCACATAGTGGATAGATGATAATGGCCTTGCCCCAGTAAACAAGGTGGGCTGCAATTTGGAAGATCTGAGAGGAAAGCAATATGATTGTTTTGTAACCGTAATTAAAAATAAAACAATTAAATAAAAATACCGACTCTATTTCCCCCTGTAGAAGAAGTAGTGCGTAACCCTAACCTCTACTATAGCACCTTACAATGTGGTGTGCCTTATACAGTGATACCTCAGTTTACGAACGCTGTAGCTCACGAACTTTTCGCCTTAACATTGAATTCGCGAGAATATAATCTTAGCATACGTACTAGTTTTCGGCGGGCGAACCAAACCACACAGCGCCACAGTGGCTGGCGGACTAGTTTTTGGCGGATGAACACCGAACCACACGGTCAAACATATGTTGGAAAATAAAGTCACTTTGACTTGTTATAAAATCACAGTTAGCCCCAAATAAACAACTTTGCTATGCTTTCCAAATGTGTTTCCCCCTCAGTGACAGAGTGTTAAAAACTGCTAATCTAAAATTACTAATTATTGTTTTTATATCACCAGTCAGAGAACAAAGCTGGAGGTCATGTTCCACTACCTTTGCTTAGATGAAAAAAAAGGTGCCAATTTTCTTTGGTGTGTAGATGAGAGCTAAACGAAATCCCATATTCATATTTTCACGTCCAATTACCCCCCCCCTCACCCCTGCCCCCCAAAAAATCAGCTGGCTTCTCTGTTTCAATATTCCTGGAGGGGAGTGTAGATTCCTGTGAACATTTGGTGTAAAACTCAGCTTAGTCTGGATCTCATTTGGGATGGCGCATCTGACAACAATTTAATTAAGTGAAAGGCACTTTTTCAAGCATTGGCGCAAGTCTGCACTCGCCAAGTTTCTGCTTTCAATTTTTTTTTCACCTCCCATTTGTGATCGGTTCAAATTAAACAGAAGGAATATGAAACTCGGACTATGACCGCATTTCCTGACAGGAAGGCCTGTAAGTAGCAGCCTTACCTGAAGTAGTGCTAGGTCAGTGTCCTGAGCCAGCTGCTGCAGGTTCTTCACCGCCGAGCACGTCTTAATGAGGCGCATCATGGCGGGCGAGCAGTCCACGGGAAGTTGGCCAAGCAGCGCCTTCTCGCTTTCCAGCAGCAGCAGCGCGTGGTAGGGCCTGGACGACAGCGCCCGTCAAGATAATTAAGGTCTGGAAAAATCGGATTCTCGGGCTGTGCAAACAGCCAATGGGGGAAAAAAATACAATAAAATAAACACGCGTCTTGACAAAGGGTAATGATTCAAGACGACCAACAGAGGGCATTAGATGGCAGTCAACAATGCTTATCCTGAGATGACTCCACTTGCTGCTATCAGTGAAGCGCACACATAACCCATAAAGGGCACACATAACCTAAGGAGGCTACTAACCACACACTAGCATGAAACCTAACTTTAGAAATCATGAGTATGCATTATCACTATTCAAAAGAGCGTGTGAATCACATAATTGAAATTGAATGATATAAACACAAAAGATGATTTAACCACAGAATAGCGTTCAGTTTCCATTAAAATGGAGGATTCCACTAAAAATGGTGGATTTTTACTGCCGATATTTTTTGGGTTTGCGTGATGTTTTTGTGTTATTGTTAGATGTGTACGTTACAATTTGAATAAAATTGCTTTGTTATTCTAAAATACTTTGGACTTCTGTCCATTTGTAATTAACTTTTTTTTTTAATCATGCTTTTGAGTATTTAAAATACAGTATATATTTACGTTTTTTTGTATTGTAAATTATGTCAAAATTATAGAATTTTCCTCAAAACTCTATACATCTGGAATATTATTCTGTTGACATATTTCAAGTATATATTTTTATGCTGCTATTTTACAAACTTGTCTAATATTTGGCTTTTTCTCATATACCTTTATCTCTCTTTCCATTCATATTCCATTAATTTATTCATATTGTAGTTTTTGTCTCGATATCATCATTTACCTTCCTCAAATCAAACTATGTATTTTTCTTCAGCAAGCACGGAAAACTCAACCAAATAAAGACTACATTATAAATGAATCATTGTCCATGTGAAGCACTTTGTTACAGCTTCAGCTGTTGTTAAAGCGCTATATAAATAACTATGTATTGTATTGTATTTCGTTTGAGGTGTAGCCGACTGAGTCTAATGATGACATAAAGTGTCTGAACTCTCCGAAGTGCGTGAGATGGGAGGACCTCATAGTGCAGAATAAAAATCATGCACACCTGATAGCTTTCAGGCTGCGTTCCAAAGCCTCGGGAGGGATATAGTTGCCTCCAATGCGGTGGATCTTGTGTGGGAGGCAAAAGCTCACTTCCAGCCAATTGTTGATGTGCAGCCGTACCACACCTGTCGTGCACAGACTGAAGCAACACACGGTTAGCAAAAAAAATATGGGAACGAATAAATGATGCTGTGGCTACACACAAACCTGTCATAAGCCTCCTTGAGGTCCTTGGCTAGCTTACATTTGGGCAGGATTTGTCTAAATGGTGACTGTGGGCTCACTAAGAACAAAAAGAACAAGAGTGACACATCAAATCACAATGATGTGATGTCTTTATTTTGCTCACTTTCGGTGACAGTGGTGATCTCGTCCTGCACGGCCAGCATGAGCTTGGCCTCCCTGGTGAGGTACTGGCAGCGCCGCTCCTCATGTTGCAGCGCAATGGCGATGCGGCGGGACAAGTTTTGCATGCAGCTGATGACCGAGGGATCAGCGTTGGCCTGGTGAAAGAAAATAAACGGTCACAACGATAGCATGGAGACCACCTTACCAGTCACTAATATTCATGAGTTTGACGTCTAATATTAGAGTATTTTTAATGTCTAATATTTACTTACAATTTTATTTTCATAATGTTTGGGTATGATTTTTAAAAAATATGTTATCTGAATATTTTTATATTTTTCAAATGCTTGGATATATTTTGTGCATTTTCATTGAATATTTTTTATATTTGTCTAATATTGTTTTCTATTTATGTTAGTTTATATTTTTTTTTTCATGTTTAATACATGTGTGCAATAGTCAAGTAACATTTTTGCACATTTCCTCTCTAAAAGTTTTGTATATAATTTTTGTATATGGTTATCATGTGTGCATTACTGCCCCCAAACTCTGGAACTCACTTCCCCCCAACATTCATAACATCAATTCTCTTCCCACCTTCAAATCCCATCACAAAACCCACCTATTTAAAATTGTATTCTCTGTGTAGCTCTATATCTTGTTTCTATTTATAATTATATTTTATTTTTTATTGTATCATTGCTTGCCTGTGACTGTAAAGCACAGGTGTCAAAGTCAAGGCTCGCGGGCCAAATCCGGCCCGCCACTTCATTTTTTCGGCCCGCTAAAGCAAATCAAACTTGTTAAATTCCATGATAATTGCTAAAATCTGATCCAAAATTTCATATTTTTGTATGTCAACCACAATAAAAGTCATTATTCTTGACTTCAGATTTGAAAACGAGTTATTCATTAATTTGCTGTGTGCTCTATATGTAATATTTGAAGGGATTTAAACATTCTAATTGGTTCCCCAAATTCATAACGGCCCTCGAGAGGAAACCATAACTACAATGTGGCCCGCGGCAAAAAATGACTTTGACACCCCTGCTGTAAAGTGTGTCCTTGGGAGCATTAAAAGGCGCTTGAAATAAAATGTATTATTATTATTATTATTGTCCTTACACTTCGGTATTTCTTTCATACTGCTTTTGCAAGCTGATCGGTTTTTGTAAATTATTATTATTATTATTATTATTAAATAACAATAATGCTTCCAGTAGTGCACCCGCATTAGTATCTAGTTCAGGCTGTACAAAAGAATAAATAAATAAAAGTGAGTTTTGAGTTGCTGGGCAGATATCGTCACATGACTCAGCCTCTTTCAGGCCCCCTCCCAATGGTGCTCATCTGATGGGCCACGCCGCCGTGACTCAGCAAGGGCAGGAACATGTGGCGCCACATCAATCAACACATTCAAACGTGCGAAATTGAGCCCCCTCCGCCTCCTTAAGCCGCTTCTGCTTTCACAGATAGCGAAGACTGGGGAAATTATCACAATTAAACACAACCCACCCTCACCCCTCCCTGTGTTTGTGTCCCACCCACAGGCAGAATGATGATAAACGTGATATTAATATCTGAAATTCACATTGTTTTACCTAGCAGAGATATACATAGTGTGTGATATTTATTTTATTTTTGTCTTATTAACATTTTGGCAATATTGTTGCAGAAAGATATTGAAAATTGCTTGAAACCTTTGCAGTCGTTTATTTAAGACATTTATAAAGCAATCATTTTTTTTTTTTTTAATTGTATAGGGGTGTCAAATGAAGTGTATGGTGAGCATGCAATAATTTTCCTAACCCTTAGAGCAAACACCACATTGAAGAGGATCATGGTGGGCATCTCTCTTTTTGGCGAAGGATCTGTTTTGGAACCCTGCAGTTAAAAAAATAAAATAAAGACATACATGGCACATTCAAGAAGTAATAAAAGCCCGCTGAACATGCTAAATACAAATGAGAAGGAATATATAAATGTACAGCAACCTACGTTTTTCTCTAAATAAACATAAATATATAAAATGTCTACATTGTTATTTTGATTGTTTTACAAGATTAGAGGAAAAGTTAAAATAAAATTAAATGTAAAGATTGGACTTTTATAATGTTATCATAATTTCTCGGCCATGTATATATTTAATCAGAATCAGAAAACCTTTATTCGTCCCACAATGGGGAAATTTGCAGTGCACAGCAGCAATTTGAAAGGGGGGTGGGGTGGGGGGGGTGAAAGGATAGAAAACAAGATATTCTAAGCATAGTAAAATTTACAGCGATTTTAAAAAAGGCATTTCAACAGTTTAGTTGTTTTTTTTTTGTAAATAAGTTTGTGACACCAATATTTTCTCTTGGTGAAAATGAATATCTGCTCCAAAGGTCGGTTTTCTGCCTGCTTGACTACTAAATGCCACTGGTATTGTCATGAAAAAAAAAACCCTGTCTATCGCTACAACAGTAATCAATAAATCATTAAAAAAAGGCATCAAAGAACTGAGGAGGTGAACTGCAGGCCAACCTGAATGACGGATGGATGCTGCAGGAGAGTCGGGTGGCCCACGAAGCGAACGTCATCGATCTTCAGCTCAAACTTCTTACCGCACATGTCCGACTTGGTGGCCAGGATTGTTGCCAGGATGTTGTCGGAAAACCTAAGAGATGGAAAAGGCCAGGCTTATACCAGGAAGGTTATTTAAATAAATAAATAAATAAATAAATAAATAAATAAATAAATAAATAAAACTTCAACAGCCACACTTTTGGAGAGAGATTTTCAAGATGAAAAATTTTGTGTAGGGGGTTTGATTCCATCCACTTCCTGTGATTTGAAAACGAGAAATAACAATGTTATGTGTGTGCATGATTGCGTGTGGATCCACATTCTGCAGAAGATTCATGCGGCAGGGAATTCATGCTGCAATTAAAGGCTTTGGAGAAGAAAAAAAGCACTACACACATTTTCACAATGATTGGGAAGAAGGAGAAAAAAAGAGAATTTAATTGGAGTTTGCAGCCAATTTCAATGGATGCATCATGCTGCAGGTTGTTTGATTGCGCTTTCCATCCGTTTCCCATGAAGTATAAGGCAACATAGAACAGCAAATGAACACACTTTAAAAGGAAGAATGTACACAAAAACATTGGCCCGCTTTGCAAAAGAAGAATGATTACAAATCTAATTGATCAATCGCGCTAAATAAATAAACACAGGCAGAGACGGTGAGTGATGGGAGAAAAAGGAAAAGGTGCTCTCGGAGGATTCCAGAGTCTTACCCTGCTACCAACTGTTCGTCAGTTAATGAAGATGACTCTCTGAAATGGGAATGGGGCCATCAACAAAACAAAAAGAGAAGAACCAAGCAAACAAAAATAGGAAGATTCAACATGTGCTGTTTTTACATCAATTAAAAGGTATCATGTAATTGATGCTAGTGCTACTTTGTTTTTAGGTATACAAGAGGAGATCAAATGGGGAGAGAAAAACATTTTTACAATGGAAAGGTTGGTAAATATGCTTGAGGAGACATTATTTGGATGGAATGCTTGAGCCGATGATACTATTTACTCAGGATGTTCAATATCACAGTTTTTGGACAGGAATTCTCAATCATTGAGTCGTCCTTGGTATCAAGTACAGATACTACTCGTAACAGTTTCCGAGAACGTGAAAGAAACATTGACAAAAAATGCATCTTAATAGACTCTTGTCGTACATGTATGACTTTTGTTGTCGATTGTAAAACGGCCACAAGAGGGGGGTGGGCGCTAGAGCATATCCCAGCTGTCTGGGCAGCGGGGTACATCCTATGAACTGGTTGCCAGCCAATTTCAAGGCACACATAGACAAACAACCACTCGCACACACTCACACTAAGGGACAATTTTGGATGCAGTACTGTACTCTATTCATCTACAATTTGCATGTTTATGGAATGTTGGAGCGCTTTGAGGCAAATGTCCTAACCAGTTGGCCACTTTCACAAGTACTGATAACTAAATAGTGTATCAGCACAATACCAACAAATGATATAGGTGCTAACCCATCCTTACTTTTAACAATATGAGTTAAAAGTACCTTGAATCACCATCGTAGTCTTCAACTTCTGCCGTTGTATTCTGTGCATAGCGATTCCGCTGTTTTGCTTGTGGGGGAGAAGATAGCGCTTAAATATTGAAGCAGTATTTTGACGTACACAGTCCTCAACACGTTAAGAATATTCGCATTTTTTGACGAAATATAATAGTGAACGCCAAACGCACTATAAAGGTGTAGGGCGTGTAGTACTTATTCGTCGTTCAACTTTTAAATGCACATGACCAACAGTTGAGCGTTTCGGTTCATAAGTCGCTCACGACTAGCCTAAAGTTCACAACACAGTGCAACTAATCCCCAGTGTCCTGAAAATTCACACGAAACTCAAACATATTCGAACTGGTTGTAACGCGTGTATAAGGACAAAGTTTAATGTTGCAACTCAACTTGATGACGCAGACAGCGTGATGCTATCGTACAGAATACCTGTGTGAGACGACGCACACTCGGCAGTTCCTTGGAAAGGGTAGCGGAAAAGGAGCTTGTTCCCGCGGCTGCCGGAGCTCACTAAAATTACACTTATGGGGCTGGTCTTATGTCCGCATCGGGGCTCTCTGTACAAGCTGATGCTCGGTTGCGTGACAGCAGATTTTCGTTGGTCATCTGCGGATGCGCCGCCGCCGGACGGATTCAGCATCATTATAGCATGCTAGATGGCACGCATGGTTGCCAACATGACCGACACCTCTCGAAATGAAGTGAAACACTACTCGTTGCAAGGTTAACTTTCAACGACGCTTACTGAATGCTTGAAGAGGATCATGGTGGGCATCTCTCTTTTTGGCGAAGGATCTGTTTTGGAACCCTGCAGTTAAAAAAATAAAATAAAATTGACTATCAGACATACGTGGCACATTCAAGAAGTAGTAAAAGCCCGCAGGCACATGCTAAATACAAATGAGAAGGAATATATAAATGTTCAGCAAACTATGTTGTTCTCTAAATAAACATATAAATATATAAAATGTCTACATTGTTATTTTGATTGTTTTTACAAGATTAGAGAAAAAGTTAAAATAAAATTAAATGTAAAGATTGGACTTTTATAATGTTATCATAATTTCTCGGCCATGTATATATTTAATCAGAATCAGAAAACCTTTATTCGTCCCACAATGGGGAAATTTGCAGTGCACAGCAGCAATTTGAAAGGGGGGTGAGGTGGGGGGGTGAAAGGATAGAAAACAAGATATTCTAAGCATAGTAAAATTTACAGCGATTTTAAAAAAAGGCATTTCAACACAGTTTAGTTTTTTTTTGTAAATAAGTTTGTGACACCAATATTTTCTCTTGGTGAGAAATGAATATCTGCTCCAAAGGTCGGTTTTCTGCCTGCTTGACTACTAAATGCCACTGGTATTGTCATAAATAAAAAAAACCCTGTCTATCGCTACAACAGTAATCAATAAATCATTAAAAAAAGGCATCAAAGAACTGAGGAGGTGAACTGCAGGCCAACCTGAATGACGGATGGATGCTGCAGCAGAGTCGGGTGGCCCACGAAGCGAACATCATCGATCTTCAGCTCAAACTTCTTACCGCACATGTCCGACTTGGTGGCCAGGATTGTTGCCAGGATGTTGTCGGAAAACCTAAGAGATGGAAAAGGCCAGGCTTATACCAGGAAGGTTATTTAAATAAATAGATAAATAAAACTTCAACAGCCACACTTTTGGAGAGAGATTTTCAAGATGAAACATTTTGTGTAGGGGGTTTGATTCCATCCACTTCCTGTGATTTGAAAACGAGAAATAACAATGTTATGTGTGTGCATGATTGCGTGTGGATCCACATTCTGCAGAAGATTCATGCGGCAGGGAATTCATGCTGCAATTAAAGGCTTTGGAGAAGAAAAAAAGCACTACACACATTTTCACAATGATTGGGAAGAAGGAGAAAAAAAAGAGAATTTAATTGGAGTTTGCAGCCAATTTCAATGGATGCATCATGCTGCAGGTTGATTGATTGCGCTTTCCATCCGTTTCCCATGAAGTATAAGGCAACATAGAACAGCAAATGAACACACTTTAAAAGGAAGAATGTACACAAAAACATTGGCCCGCTTTGCAAAAGAAGAATGATTACAAATCTAATTGATCAATCGCGCTAGATAAATAAACACAGGCAGAGACGGTGAGTGATGGGAGAAAAAGGAAAAGGTGCTCTCGGAGGATTCCAGAGTCTTACCCTGCTACCAACTGTTCGTCAGTTAATGAAGATGACTCTCTGAAATGGGAATGGGGCCATCAACAAAACAAAAAGAGAAGAACCAAGCAAACAAAAATAGGAAGATTCAACATGTGCTGTTTTTACATCAAATAAAAGGTATCATGTAATTGATGCTAGTGCTACTTTGTTTTTAGGTATACAAGAGGAGATCAAATGGGGAGAGAAAAACATTTTTACAATGGAAAGGTTGGTAAATATGCTTGAGGAGACATTATTTGGATGGAATGCTTGAGCCGATGATACTATTTACTCAGGATGTTCAATATCACAGTTTTTGGACAGGAATTCTCAATCATTGAGTCGTCCTTGGTATCAAGTACAGATACTACTCGTAACAGTTTCCGAGAACGTGAAAGAAACATTGACAAAAAATGCATCTTAATAGACTCTTGTCGTACATGTATGACTTTTGTTGTCGATTGTAAAACGGCCACAAGAGGGGGGTGGGCGCTAGAGCATATCCCAGCTGTCTTTGGGCAGCGGGGTACATCCTATGAACTGGTTGCCAGCCAATTTCAAGGCACACATAGACAAACAACCACTCGCACACACTCACACTAAGAGACAATTTTGGATGCAGTACTGTACTCTATTCATCTACAATTTGCATGTTTATGGAATGTTGGAGCGCTTTGAGGCAAATGTCCTAACCAGTTGGCCACTTTCACAAGTACTGATAACTAAATAGTGTATCAGCACAATACCAACAAATGATATAGGTGCTAACCCATCCTTACCTTGAATCTCCATCGTAGTCTTCAACTTCTGCCGTTGTATTCTGTGCATAGCGATTGCGCTGTTTTGCTTGTGGGGGAGAAGATAGCGCTTAAATATTGAAGCAGTATTTTGACGGACACACTCCTCAACACGTTAAGGATATTCGCAGTTTTTGACGAAATATAATAGTGGGCGCCAAACGCACTATAAAGGTGGAGGGCGTGCAGTACTTATTCGTCGTTCAACTTTTAAATGCACATGACCAACAGTTGAGCGTTTCGGTTCATAAGTCGCTCACGACTAGCCTAAAGTTCACAACACAGTGCAACTAATCCCCAGTGTCCTGAAAATTCACACGAAACTCAAACATATTCGAACTGGTTGTAACGCGTGTATAAGGACAAAGTTTAATGTTGCAACTCAACTTGATGACGCAGACAGCGTGATGCTATCGTACAGAATACCTGTGTGAGACGACGCACACTCGGCAGTTCCTTGGAAAGGGTAGCGGAAAAGGAGCTTGTTCCCGCGGCTGCCGGAGCTCACTAAAATTACACTTATGGGGCTGGTCTTATGTCCGCATCGGGGCTCTCTGTACAAGCTGATGCTTGGTTGCGTGACAGCAGATTTTCGTTGGTCATCTGCGGATGCGCCGCCGCCGGACGGATTCAGCATCATTATAGCATGCTAGATGGCACGCATGGTTGCCAACATGACCGACACCTCTCGAAATGAAGTGAAACACTACTCGTTGCAAGGTTAACTTTCAACGACGCTTACTGAATGCTGATTTGGAATCGTTTTCTCAAATGTAATCACCCAAGGATCAATTTTCACGTTGACTCAACTTCCGCAACTCAACTCGATTGTTTTGTGTCAATGTAAAAGTATCCGACTGGAAACAAGAAACGTAGGACTGAATCGCACGCGCATGCGCTAATTCAATACCAAACTGGATGGATAAAGACGGACCACTTTTTAAAATTTATGTCAAACAAAACCTTATACGAGCGTCTCACACCAAACCCTCAACGATACTTTACGCGGTTTATAAATGGTTTTGTCTCATTTATTTAAGGGGGGGACATCATTGATACATATATATATATAGGGAATTTCATGTTTTTTACAACTTAATTATCAAATGGGAAATTAAAATAATAAAACAATCGTGGTTTTCATGTACAGAAAAAAACAGGAAATGAATGATGCCAAAGTAAAGGCCTGGAAAATCCTTTCAAATGAAGAATGCAACAGTCTGATGAAGTCAGTGGCTCAGAGGCTTCACGCAATAATTGCAATTCAGCGTTTATGCCAATAAATGTTCACAGTTCAAAATACATTTGCTCACTTGAAAAGTGGCCGTCGTCTAACAAAAAGAAGTGGTGGTGTGAATACCATTAAAAGAACCAAACTGTGTGTGATATTCCTCTTGAGTGTATAACCAAAAGAAGACCATATTTTTCATTTACAATCACAAATATACGTCATAGTATAAAAATCAACGCGTAATGATAAGGAAAAGTAAATAAGTGACCCATACGGCCAAATAAAAAAATACATGACACATTCATCGTTGCTTTTGATCATTTATTGAAAGTGAGCCCAGCATACACCGAGATGAACGAATTGAATCCCGTGGGCATGGTTGATGTTATTTATCTGTTGTGGATCATGCTGTTTATCGGTACTTCTCAGCGATGGCAAGAGTCAGAGCCGCCAGGAACTTATCCATGCTCACGTGGACCTCCGGGGTGAAAGTCACCGGGAATAGCATGGCCATCACAACAAGAATGCAGTGAGCCAGAAGCTGAGGATGGAAACGACAAGACATTTCAGAGGGTAAAATGTATTGATTAGCTTGGTTGAAAAAATATATATATATATATTGTTGTTAAAGTGCTATATAAATCAATATGTATTGTATTGTATATATTGGACGTGCAGTATTGTATCAAAATAAACAGATCAAGCCTATTGAGTATGTTGGTGTAATTGACTTGAAAAAACAAATTTCCTGCTTATATGATCCTATTCTAATGCGATTTTGTTCTTGATAAACTTTTAAGAAATAAAATGCTCTATGTATAAATGTATTCTTTGCTAATCATCTTTTTGACCAGCCTCCTTGGCAAGAGGTACGCGGGGAATAAGACAATTTCTACCTACAGCTAAATTGATTTAGAAACATTGCATCCGTCTCGCTGCAGCTGCATAGTAAAACGCATTCTTCAGCGGCGGGCAAATGTCATTTGAAAAAAAAAACATCGTAAATCCTCTGTCGTTTATTCTAGTAGGACAATCTTTTATAAAATGAGTCACAGTGTCGTAGGATCAAGGTCTGTCTTTGGTTATCTGCGCTCTTTAACAGGATAAGGTAGCTCTCTATTAGCGACTGTATCCTGTCACTAGAAAGTGACCTGAAGAGTTTTGAAAGGTGCTTATAAATTAAATGTATTATTATGATTATGATTATGATTATTGCTGTATTTATTAGATAACTATAGCTTTCTATCTATTTGAGTTACTTCTGGGTTGAGTGAACGCTGTCGTGTGTGGCTGCCGCTACTCATCCACAGAAAAGCTTATCCCGTGACTGTAAAATGACCTTGACAGTTTTGATTTCGCCAAACCAACCATAATGAGTGTTTAGACTGCGCCCACCTTGAAGTTGGCGGGGTCCACTCTCAAGGTGAAAGCATGCAGCTCGCTGAGGGATGACAGGCCAACGGTCAGGTTATCCATTTTGTCGATGGCATCGCCGATGGCAGCCATGATGACCTTGCCGTGCTTCTTGACCGGAGCAGAGTTGAGGCTCAAATCCTTCCAGTGGGCAAAGTAAGTCTTGGATTGGGGGTACACGTAGAGCAACCTACAAAAGTCGAAAAAGCCAACGTTAAACGAAACCGAGTGTATATTTACGTAGTGCATATTTACCTGGATAGAGCTTCACTGCCGATTATGTCTGACTTGGCAGCAGCATCAGTCCAGAAGGCCTTGACTCTAGCTTTGTCCTTTTTAGTGAGACTCATCTTGGTGCTTCTGCAAAAAGTTTAATGCCACTCTGAGAAGGAAACGGAGCCTTTATATATTGAGTGGCAAAGTGGGCACGGGCACACCCCGATTGGATGGGTGCCTCCTGGATGCCATCCAAACTGTGGAGGCGATCCAAAACACACCCACAGACACCCCCCACACCCCAAAAAAATGACAAGAGGGGAGCAAAAAATTGTATTGTGTGTCATATGAACATGTGTGTGACCGTCAATTCTGGTCTTACTGATGGAACCACTGCACAGTCATCGTTTTTGTATCTGTCAAGCCGACGTTGACGGTCAACAAAGCACGTAGCAAAAGGATGACCTCATTTTGTTTTTCTACTTCTTTCTTTCCTTTCCTCTTCCTTTCATAACTTTGATGCTGTGAAATGTACATTTCTCAACTGCGAGATGAATAAAGGTACATCCATTTGACAGAATTGAGAGGCCGGCACAGGCCCCTTGTGTTTAGCGTGTGGGTTGAAATGGTACTCGGGGCATCTAAGGTCAAAAACATCGACGTCAATGCAGTGGGTTTCATATGAAAACATGTGGCAGACACACGCAGAAGTCTTATCAGCTCATATGCACCGCACTAAAAAAAAGCATATCTGATAAACATTCCCCTCAAGGAGATGCAAAAAAAACATTTTTCACGCACCAATAAATTGAATAAGAGCCGATTCAAATGCTTTTTAATAAACATGTCTTCAAGGGGATTAAAAAAAATAATAAATTGGCTTTTGCTCAGCAACAGAAACGTTTTGAATATCATTTTGAATATCATAACTGAGCCAACTAAATAAATAAGAAAAATGTATCCTGTGACTGTATAGTGACATTGAGAGTTTTGAAAGGTGCTTAGAAATGAAATGTATTATTATTTTCTCCCTTGCAAGTTCACATAACCAAAGCTTTCAAAAAGGCCCCGTAAGGGTAAAATATTTGTTACTGCTCATTAAAATGCACAAATGCTTAGATTGGTTAGATATCATAAGGCCTTAAAGGACAATCGACATCATTTTTTTGTTTCCTAACTGACATCAGAAAAACGTTTTATAGCATCTAAAATACCCAAAACACGCAGGCTGATATTTTTAGTCAAATGCAAAACACCAACAAAAATGAGTTAAAGTGTCCCAAAACTACTTCAAAATGACCTCAGAGATGCAGTTTCAGAAGGTCCCGCCCCCTTGTTTGTGACATAACGCCAGGACGCCTTGTCTTGCTCTAGAATCAAAACAATGGCTTCAGATTCGGAGAAGATGCTTTCTTGTTACTCATCCACTTATGAATATGATTCAAATAGTTCCGAAGAGGAAAGCATAAATGCAATCGATTAACAAAGTCCTCCCGTATCAATTCGAGCCGTCAGGACTCCAATGTAGCGTCCCAGAAAATGCACAAGAGGGCGCCCGAGCTCCATTGGAAAAGGGCTGATTTGTCTGCCGGGAATTTGTGTCAACTAGTATCAAATAGTAGTCTTTGTGCAACACACACGATTCACCATCGCGTTATTGATGTGTTTTCCTTCTAATTTCGCCATCAACACGAATCAACACAAAGTTTTCAGACCAAACAAAGTACCCAAAATGCATTGTGTGTCGCTTTCTCGGTCAGGGGTGTTCCAGACGTGACATCATGTCAGGCATTGTCATCAACTCAAAAACAAAACTTCCTGAATATTCAGCGCAAGTCTTAAAACGTAAAATATAGCTATATGCGGTGGAATCTTTGTAAAACACGCTCAGTGGAAGTCATTTGAAGTGATTTTACAAATTATGTACACAACTTGGTTGTCCTTTAAATAACATTTTAAAAGTAATTTTTTTTATCAGAATAGAGTTGTATTTTCCTAAGTATTAAACAGCATATTACAAAAATTCAAGTTTGTATTTGAAAAACTATTATTTTTACCACATGCATTTGCCAAATTGTTTTTTTTTTAAATCTCATCGTCTTAAACCTTTTTCTCAAACAACAGCATTTTGAAAATAAAAATACTTTTGGCTCTTGGTGAGGGTGGAAACAGTCTTTATTTCCGTGACCTTTCATTCTAAAAAAAAACAAACTAAAAACAGCAGTGTTACATTCAGGTGATGTGCCACAATCGGGGCTTTTTGAATTGTTCTGAAGTTAAGGCAGGACAATTATGAACAATATTTGTTAGTTTTATTTTTTTATATAAACTTCAAATGTTTCAAACGCTCAAATGAGCCCAGTTTGAAATCTACCATTAAATGTGTGTCTCTCTGTGTCTTTGTGTTGTCATATTTATTTAGTTTTTTGTTTTTTTTACTTCAATATGGCGCCGCGAGAGTGGCTACCTTTCCAGCAGCTCCTGTATGTTGTTTTTCTATTTCTTTCTTTCCATTCCTGTTCCTTTCATAACTTTGCTGCTGTGAAAAGTAAATTTCTCCACTGCGAGACGAATAAAGGTACATCCAATCCAATTATAAGATCATACGGAACATGAAAACATTTTGAAAATCAGCCGTGAAAAACATTTTCATTACATGGCAAATGAAACGATCAGTCATGCATTTTTTTGGTACCTCTTATCTTGTAATGCGGATTAGGGGGGGGGACACTTAGTTTGGGTGAGACTCATTTCCTGTCAATGAAAATAAAATGTTGAGAATTAAAAAAAAAGATAATTCAAGCTGTGGTACCCTCTACTGGACATTGTTGCACTGTACATCAAAACTAAACATAACAGGATAAAAAAAAGGCACACTGCCAATGACAAAATGTCTTTAAATGGAGTCTTCAATTAAATCCATTTGGGACTTGTGTAATAAAATAAGACAAAACATGCTAAACTTGTGTGGTGCAACAAAAATGATGTTTTGAAAGTGGAGTTGGAGGTGTAAGGAGTGTGCTAGTGTGTTTGTTGGGCTTCAGTCTTCTCCTTTGTGATGGGGAATTCCAAGGAAGTCCTGAAGAGAGGGGTCGCATCTTCTTTATCCTCCGCGATTGGCTCCTTGCGCTCATCCGCCACCGGCTGTTTATGCTCCTCGGCGATTGGCTCCTCGGACCCTTCCGCGATCGCCTGCCGAGCTACTGGAGCGTGGATCCGCAGCTGTCCATCCTCCATGAGGGAGCAGGACAATCCGGATAGGTCCAAGTGAGGCGAGAGGTGGATCCTCTGCTTGAAGCCCACCCGCGAAGCCGCCGAGGAGGCGAAGGAGGCACGGGAGGAAGGAGAGGAGCAGGAGTGAGCTTCCTGAGCACCCGCTTGCTTGGCGGCCATCACCAGCAGGCTGCGTCCTTCCAATTTGACGCTGATGTCGCCGGGGGCGTAGCCGCGGGCATCAAGGGTCACCAGGAGGTCATCGTGCGGTGACGCTTGCCCGACCTGATCCTGCGTGATTTGATGTTGCGTTTCTTCTTCTTCAGTTTCGTCTTGGTCACCCATTCTGAGGATAGTGGAAAGACACAATATTAGAGATTCAAACTTTCTTTTTGGGGGGTGGGGACACAATGTGATGCGTTTCTTGTCAAGAACGCCTCCAAGTCATCCCCATTTCTCATTTTTCAATCGATGAACGGTGGTTAGATAAGATTAGATGAGCCAGCAAAAACAAAATAGAGGAGCTGCTGTAAAGGAAGCTACTCATGTGGCGCCAACTACAAAAAAAAAACAAATAATTTGACACAACACAAAGGACACAGGCAGTCATTACGCACTTTCTGCACCCTCTTTGTTACATGAAGTAGTTCTAGATTAAAGAAGGAGATGATGAAAGCCTCCTTTTCACCAATGGATCAGAGACGCCATGGTGAAATGTGCAAGTCTGCTACAAGCTAAGTTTTGAAAGCACACACGAAGCTGTAGCATCCATTGACAAAAAGACATTGTCTCACAGTTCCTGTTCCACATACTGTAAATCCGCCTCAATTCCAAGTCGCGACAGTTCCACATACGCATCGGCGCGATGCGCTGACGCTCCTTTCGCCTCATTGACAAAGGGCAGCTTATCATGTGCATGAAGGGGTTCCAATCACGTACCTGAGGAAAGTGGAAGGCATCAAGGATGAATTGAAGAGCCGAGATCCATCCTTGAAGAACGTGTTGGACAGATCGACTTTACGGTTGAGGAGGTCCTGCCGGAGGGAGGAAAGCGGCCACAGGAGCCCTCCTTGACTGAAGAAAGGGTCATCGCCAAAGAGGCTGCTCAGGGTTGCGTGTCGGGACATGAAGTTGACGTTCAGGAGCGGAAACGAACTCAGGCGGACGTCTTGTTGAGCTTCTTCTGGCTCGTGTGGTCTCTCCACGCCTTAATATACTTCCACTATGAACGCTGCCCCCTCCTCCACCCGTCTTCCTTGGTGCTATTTACGGAACATTAGCTCAGGGTTGCTTCCATGTGTCACCGAGGGAAGGGATACCCTGAGAGTCGTCAGATGGCTCAGCAAGGCTCGGGGCGACATCTTGTTTGTGTTTCAACTGAGTCACAACAGGTGTCTTGCCAATATTTCCAGATGACCAAACTCCCCCAGCAACGAGTGAATCTTGGATATTCAGACGAGTCAGAATGTGTCTTGCGATATTGATGTGTCAGGGTTGAATGGTGTGCTGGACATATGTCGGGAATGCGCTTGCAGCGAGCGGGAGAAGGACTTTGGGCTGCCATGGCCGCTTTGGAGCGGACTGTTGTCATCGCGGGGAAACGCTCTGGGGAGATTTAATGTATTCCACTCATTCAAGGCTTAAAACCAGATGTGTCAAACTCCTTTTTGTCATAGGATAGATTTTAGTGACAGATTCCCATGAAAGGGTGTTATTACTGAAACTACATTTTAAAAAGTAAAAATATATATATATTTGTCTCTTGTCTAAGTTACTGTAATGACAGTATCAAACTTATTTCTTCCAAATGACAATTTGGATTTTGGTTGAGGTTTTTGCAAGCACTACAAAATACAATACATACAGGTATTGATTTATATGGTGTTTAACAACAGCTGAAGATGAAACAAAACGCCTAACATGGACAACTATCATATCTTCCTCTTTTCCTTTCGGCTTTTCCCAGCAAATCAGCGTCCTCTATCATATACAGGTACAGAAAATAAAGCAGTCACAAAGATAGCAGAAAACACCAGGGAGTAAAACGAAGATCAAGTCTTAATCATGCTGAGTTCAATGCCAAAGTGAGTTTTGAGGCTGGTTTTAAAAAAATGGGCAGCGAGTGGGCTTGCCGAATGTTCAGTGGCAGGTCATTCCAAGGAGTAAAAAGCTGACATCTGAGATTTTGTTTTGTGGGCTTCATAAAATGATGTGGATAGCCAGATTTGACCACCAGGCCTTGAATTTGATACCAGTGATTGAAACAAATATATTTTCGCCACTCAAACATGATAGGAAACAGGGCAGGAAAAATACTATCCACGTCATTTGGTTGTTTGATTGACAGCTGACTTTTTTATTTTTAATCTGTACATTTTTTTGTTATTCTGTCAAATTTAGAAGACATTTTTCACTTTGCACAAAAGTTGTGTAGTTTAAATCAACCTAAATTCGTGTGCTGTGCTATGTAAATGGAAACTTTCAGATCTTTCTAATCAAATGATAACTTGGGAAAAAATCCTCCTACCCCACTCTCCTCACTCCATTAAGGCTTGAATAGTCATCTTAAACACGCGTGAGTCGAGCAGCTGTCAAGAGTGACTAACAGCTGGCGGCCACAAAGCACAAATTTAGGCAAACATATTTAGGTTACAAGGTCTCATCGCCGCCATCTTGAGGCATTAACTCAGCACATTGGCATCCGGCATGCCAACATTACAAGGAGCGAGCGTCATAAACCTTCACGGCTGTTGGACATTTGGTTAGCACCAAAAGTAGACGCAAGTGTGCCTCGAGGCTAGACGTTTTGGGCGATTTGTTTTCGAGTTATACTTAAGATCTGCCCTTGTATTCATTTATCTATATACGGATCTCACATGACGCAACTCGCTGTTTCGTTACTTCATCACTGTTTTGATACAAGGATTAAAATAAACTCCAATAACAACCACAAAATGCCAGCAGGGGGCAGCATTACCCTACACAAACTTTCATGTTTAATTTCTCAATACAAGAGGGAGATTTATTTGTACAGTACGTATTATGAACGTGTAAAATGTAAATGTGGTCACGTTAATGGTGGCTAATGGATAATTCGTTTGACAATTTAGCAATTCCTTCAATAATACTTATCCTGTGACTGTAAAGTGACCTTGAATTTTGAAAAGTGCCTTTCAATGAAATAAATGTTCTTCTTCTTCTTCTTCTTCTTCTTCTTCTTCTTATTATTATTATTATTATTATTATTATTATTATTATTATTATTATTATTATTATTATTATTATTATTATTATTATTATTATTATTATTATTATTATTATATTTTTCAATGCCAGGAAGGCGAAAAGACGGGCAGGCCAAATAAATGCTCGGCCACTAGATGGCAGCAGTTAGAATAAAGCCGCCATCTTGGCATTCAAACAATAGAGAATTTTGTGTTTTTTTTTTGTAGTTGAAATAGTTTTGTAAATAACATATAAAATAGTCCGCGAGGAAAGTGAGATGATTATACCCATTTCAGGATGAAATATTGTTCATGTACGTTTGTCTCAGTAAAGATTTTTGGACAATAACGTTTGGAGAACAGTTGTCACACACGCAGTTTTTGTGTGTTTTTTTCCCCGGTTTAAAATTCTGCAGTATTCAAATGTTAAAAAACAGTCCAAAGACTTGGGGCTTTTTTTGGTTTGTTTTAATTTTGCATTTATTGATGACAAGCACACAGTAAAGACATGCTGATTGATGTTGCTGCTGCTGTTGGCTGCTGCCTGTTTTCCCGGGAAGGCTGTTTTTATGCCCGTTTATCTGTATTTCTCAGCCAGGGACAGAGACACAGCGGCCAGAAACTTGTCCATGGACACATGCACCTCAGGGGTGAAGTCGATGGGGAACATGAGGGCCAAAACCACGAGAATGCAGTGGGTGAAAATCTGTGAAGAAGAGCATACAAAAGCATGTATTACGTTGCCAACCTCAAATGCTGCGCAATCATTTCATGGTCAGAATATTTTGGGTTGATGCAGCCAATTTATGAATATTCATTTTTGTTCGTTTATTTTATTTTTTGTCGCTCAGGTATTGTTGTTCTAAAAAAAAATGTTTTTTTTTTAAATAAACAAAATCTATATAATTATTATTAATAATAATAATAATAATAATAATAATAATACTAATACTAATAATAATAATAATAATAATAATACATGAATAGAAGGTAGATTAATTAAGTTTGTTGATTACTTGCACAATTTGGCCACGAGGGATCAAGAAGAGGAGCAACGCTAGTCATTGAGTTGTTCGGCATTAAGCTAGGCAAATTATTGTGCTTGTTTGAAATACATACAGCGTCATCCACTTTGTTTGATGTTTAGTTTGACAGTCAACAGTCTATTTGGAGTGGGACTATCAAGCTCAGAGCCCCCAATAACATTTTTTTTAACATTTGAATAACGGCAAACGGCCGCTTGTTGCGAGGTAAAAAGTCCATATCTGCGCATGTGTGGATTTACCTTGAAGTTAGCCGGATCCACTCTCAGGGTGAAAGCGTGCAGCTCACTGAGGGGCAAGAGGCCTCCCTTCAGGTCATCGAGCATGCCCACAGCGCTGCCCACACCATTCATGATGATCCTGCCATGGCGTTTGACTGGCTCAGAGCCGGGGGCCAAGTCCTTCCAGTGGGCAAAGTAGGTCTTGGTCTGAGGGTACACAATGAGCAGCCTGCGGCGAGAAAAAAGAAGCTGTTGAATAAGGACAATGATGGAAGGTGTAAAATTATCCGAGTGTTGAGCCAAGGCTTACCTGGACAGAGCCTGCATGCCGATGTCCTCCACCTTGGGGGCCACTTTCTCCCAGAAGGCCTTGACGGTCGCCTTGTCTTTCTTGGTGAGACTGGTCATCTTTGCAGTTGCTACGACTGTGGTGCTACTAAAGTGCAGCGGGGGGCTTTTTATAAGCAGAGAAGCGCGGCCGCGCCCAGGATGGCCACTGATGAGATAGGCCGCAGCACGCCTACCCAGGAGATAACTCAACATCTGCGCATTGTGTCTCTCAGCGACACCCGTCAGCTTCTACGCCGCGGGGAGGAAATTGAGCAGGAGTAAAAGGTTTCAAAATACACCATTCATTGGGGGTGCGCCTTATACTTCGGTGGGCCTTATACAGCGGAAAATACGGTAGATTTGATGATGCGACAGAAGAATATGCAACCAAACTGCAGTAGTACTTTTTTGTCCCTTCAAATAGGATAAAGTGTATATAAGTAATGTGATTTCTGTGTTCCAATGCAAGTATAATGAAGTGCAGCAACATCTACGCTAGTTCCGTTAGCCCGTGTTGGCATTTGGCTTTTTTTTTTTTTTTTTTTTTTTTTTTTTTTTTTTTTTTTTTTTAGCATTAAGCTAACAGACTTTAATTAAAGATTATAAAAAGTGTGTATGTAGCATGGGGATGGTCTTTTTTTTAGCATCCCCAGCATGACACAACTAAAATCCTCCAGCACCCATTGGAAAGTTAGAGGGGAAAATAGCTCCATCGTGAAATATCCTATACAACATTCATTGGGGGTGCGCTTTATACTCCGGTGCGGCTTATACCCCGGAAACGAAGGTATCCTTCTGTATTCCATTCTAACTAAAAATATTTTTTAAGACCATATAGTAAGTAAAAAACATGGAAAGATGGAATCAGTATTGTCATCATCAAATATTGCCTTCATTGACCACATGCCTGGAGGGTCACTCAAAGACAACGTCGTCCAATTGGGCCAGATTTCAAATCTTAATTCTTACGTCACCTTTTATTTTATTTTCAGATTGCAACCTTCATTCGTGCTTTCTTATCAGCACTGCAGCTGCCAAGGGAGTTGTCGCTAAAGTGACACTGCAAATAATTCCACGCTTTCATTGGAGCCTGCATTCAAAACTACTGCCGTGGTGATCGATAGCATGGTATTCTGCCATATATATATATATATATATATATATATATATATATATATATATATATATATATATATACATATACATATATATATATATATATATATATATATATATATATATATATATATATATATATATATATATATATATATATATATATTTATACTTAGGTCTAGTATAGGTCTATATAGTTCTAATATCACAAATCTTTGGAGGAATTCGTTTGTTGAAACATTTTTCTTTTTAGGTAACTAGTGTATAAGGCGCACCCCAAATGAATGGTGTATTTTCAAACTGTTTCCATATTATGAAGCACACAAGACTAATAAGGGGCACCTTCAATTAATAAGAAAAACATCAAATATAACATATAAATTTTTTTTTTCAAAATATAAGGCACATCACATTAAATAAAGTGTTACAGTAGAGGCTTGGGTTACGGAGCACTTCTACGGGGAATAGAGTCGGTGATTGCTGACAGTCGTTGCGAGACCTGTTGTGGCTCAATATTACTTCACATATAAGGTGCACCTCCGCAAAAGGCGCAGGGTCATCTTTTGAAGAAAATCAAGGCTTTGAGTGCACCTTATACACTGGAAAATACCGCAATTCAAAATATATCTGAGTTCATCTGTCTATGCCAGTGACGTATGATGATGACCAAAAGAATAATGACACGCCGTCTCTTCACATTTCCATGCATCCAACAAAGCATGTAAACTGAGATAACTTCAATACCCATCCACATTGTGACGTTTTTGAAATGTAACGGGAGCATCGTCGCAATAAAGATTGTGTAAGAGCGCATTCACGTATGTTTGCTGACACGCGAATGTGACTCTGCTGACATTAGAGCAATTATCTCAATATCTCCTCCCAAAGGCAAGTCCGATTCTTGAGAACACAGTTTTGCTACGGCTGCAACTCAAGGGCGCGGCGCCTGCAGCGACAGCCCTGTTTTTCGCATTTTGGAGGTAAGCAGGGACTCGTTTTGGGACCTGCTCTAATGAGCAAACAAAAGGAAAAGCATAAGAAAAGCATTTCACGTCAGATTTTTTTATACCACCCTGTGAGGCCTCACGTAGTGCACATATACTGCCGCAGTCATGCACAACAGATATTTCAGGGACAGCTTCAGAGTCGAGACAGAAGTTCAATAGAGGTGCCTACTATTGTGGCCTTTCCTTTTGATCAATCCACCCATACTGGAAAAAAATGGGAATGTGGAGCACCAAGAGAAGTGTTTAGAAACAATACACGTGAGTTCAGATAATATTTTCGCAAACATTTAATAGTATGCAAAAAGAAATCACTCAGGTTGGTTGGGCACCGCTGGCCATGACACACATTTTGCCATCAGAAATATGACGAAACAATGAATAACAACAATGAATAAACCTCCGATAGTCTAAAAAGAGGCTTGAAAAAAAACTCGTTTGACATGCGTCTGGTCTCTGGTGTCTTGCTGTCCATTGAAATACAGTCGTTCAAGCTTTGGGTGAAAAAAAATTGTGATTCAGCACCACATTCTGGTCGCGTCTGGAATTGACCAGATTGAAGGTTCAACTTTCGGAATATGACAGTGTTTCGTAGTTGACACAACGTCGAACATAATTTGGATATCTTTGTGTTGTCATACTTCAACATTACGTATGAAATTTAAACCTACATTATACCAGTAGGGTTCAACCATATTTTTTTCATTTTAATTTTGGAAAGTTTGTTTACACATAGGGTGTTGGGTCTGTACACTCTTATTAGTCAAGAAAACGTTCTGTTGCCAGTATTCGGCCAGTACATTTATCCCTCGCTGCTTTGTTGTTCATTTATCGCGGTTTCAGTACATCTCGGATTTATTTTTCAGTGAAAAAACGTTGAGTTATAAAAAAAAAAGCCAAATGACTCAGAGGTTTTGCACATGGCTGTAGCTTGATTGGTTCCCCGCGCTGACGTCACCCAACGATAACACGATAAGATGTCCACGAAAGTCTCTTCTTTTTATTCTTTCGGCTTTTCCCTTCAAGGGGTCGCCACAGCGACAGTTTGATTTGCATGTTTGTTTTGGCCAAGCTTTTACGTCGTGTGCCCTTCCTGACACAACCCTCTGTATTTATCCAGGCTTGGGACTGGCACAAGAAGACACGGGCTTATGTCCCCTTGTGGCTACAGAACAAGCAACTGAAAATGCTCTGTAAAAGGCTCCCAAACACAAAATGGTCATCGCCACAAAAAAGCGAAACTATACTCACCATTTGACGACAGTGCTCTGATCTTACGTGAAATGCGCATCTCTTTCCCTACATTACATGACAAACAGAACTTCAATGTCCTTTTAGATGCTTCATCTTCCAGTCACAGTATATATCTTGAGTGTTTTATTACAAAATAAAACATTCAGGCACTGTTTGAAAATTTACAATAACAAAATTTGTTTTATAAATATTTCGACAACTTGTAAATATTTAAGAGAATTTCCAGTAAAGTAACCGCCCCTAAAAGGATTTTTTTGAAACACTCACACAAAAAAAACTTTATTAAACAAACAAAATATAAATACACAAAATGTATGTACAATCATATGTACAAATAAAATGTGATATGTGATTGCCAACGATGCATTTCATTTCTTCCTGAGCCTCTTCATGAACGTCACTTCGTCTCTGTTTCTAATTCCGTAGCTGCGGGGAAACAAATCAAAAAAGTAAATATGTTTAAAAAAGTAAAAACAAATGTGAATACAAAATTCCAATATAATATGTAAATTAAGTTGTCATGAACTTACTCTTTCAGTCTCAAGCGGTCGTCTTCCAGTTTTTCTCCCTGAAACACCAAATTATAACTCCTCCAGATATACCTCCTGGAAAAGCAATTTATGAGTATTTTAGATGTTCATATTCTATTATATGAAGTTATTATATCAAGTAATTATATTGATTGTATATGACTGAGTTTGTTTGTTACCAGCTGATGTGCGTCACACCACCTTCTCTCTGCTGCTTCAGCTCAACAAACCTGCGAATAGCTTTCTTCAGGTCGAGCACGCTGGCATCTTGCACGACCACAATGGCTGAAATGCAACGATTTTGAATATTTCCAGTGCCACTAAATACTACGTTGCATTAAATTCTTTTTGTAACAGCATATTATATTTCTATTATATAGGAAACATACAAATACATTCATTTCTTGAAGAAATAAGCATTTGTGTTGAAAAAAATAGTAATCGCATTTCAAGCATAGAATTTAAGTTTTAAAACCTTGAGAAAATATATTTTCAAAGTAAAAAAAGAAATTAATACATCAATCAAATTTTCTGAAAAATATTACAGTGTAACAGAAACATGTCTGTATGACAAAAATAGATTTGAAGCAAAATATTACTGGCACAATTTTTCTAAATATCTTCAAAACAAGAAGTCATGAATAAAATAATTCAAAGAAACATACGCATTATTTCACCATCCGCCTTTAAAACTTTGACGGTCATGGCCTGGCCGTACTCCAGTGCAATCTGAGAATTAATTTCCTCCAAAGTCACCTGCAAAAAAAAAAAAGAAACCCAACCCACCCCATTCCCCTAAATGATTGGTATTGATCAAGATTTTAGTTTGCGTGAGACCTCAAAGTTTGTTTTTTCACACAACTTCACAATGTGTTCTTGAGGGAAAAAAAATGTGTTTGCACCGGCAATCTTGGGTATTTTTCATTTGACATAAATACAACCGACATTTCCTTTTATCTTTTTTAAAACTTATACAGGTCCCTTAAAGGACAACCGCCGTCACTTTTTTGTTTCCTAACTGACATCAGAAAAACGTTTTATAGCATCTAAAATACCCAAAACACGCAGCATGATATTTTTAGTCAAATGCAAAACACCAATAAAAATGGCTTAGAGTGTCTAAAAAGTACTTCAATTTGAAACCGGAAGTAGCCAGTTTCAGAAGGTCCCGCCCCCATGTTCGTGGTGCCAGGGCAAGCCTTGCTCGAGAATCAAAACAATGGCTTCAGATTCGGAGAATATGCTTTCTTGTTACTCATCCATTTATGAATATGATTCAAATAGTTCTGAAGAAGAAATCATACATGTATGCAATCAATTAAATAATTTATTCCGTGTCATTTTGAGGCATCAGGGGTGGGAAATGTCGCACCCAAAAAAAGGCAGAACATGGCAACAAAGCTGTGTAAGGAATTAATCAACCCGTTTCCACAGGCTGATTAATTCCTTACATGGAGCTTTGTCGCCCTCTTCTGCCTCTTTTTGGTCCTACACGACGTTTTCAGACCAAAGTACAGCAAAATGCATTGACGTGATGGAAGGACTGCTACAATGTGTGCTTTTTTTCGGTCAGGGGTGTTCCTTCAGTGACGTAACGTACAGACTCATCACCAACTCAATAACAAGACTTCCGGAATATTCAGCGCGAGTCTTAAAACGTAAAATATAGCTAGATGCGGTGGAATCTTTGTAAAATATGCTCAGTAGAAGTCATTCACAAGTCACAAGTCAAGACATTTTACAAATTATGGACACAACTTGTCCGGAGACGTCGGTTTAAATTGGGGTTTTCAATGAGATTGACCGTCTATTTCATTTTTTAAGACGTAAAATGTTTTAAGACGTAAAACGTATCACTTACGAAAAAAAAACGGTTGCTGATGTAAAAACGAAGACATTTTGGAATTTTAGACCTTAAAAAAATATTTTAAAAAACAAAAAACAAAAATTCATAGTTTCACACAGACACTGACAATAACTGTTGTTATTTATAAATGAGGCCTACATGAACGAACCATACGAGTCGAAAGTTTCACAAAGTTGCACACAAACTGCACAAAAAGCAAACGTACCTGAATGGGTAGATCGCAGAGCAGTGGATCTTGCACGAGACGAGCGAGTCCTTCCTCGAAAATATCCAAAACATCAGCGTGAGTAAACGATTCTGCATCTTCTTCCTCCCCCTCAACAGAGGCAGTAGTCATTTCTGGCATGTTTTGCACGTCTTCTTCCTTCACATGTTGTTTTACGGCGACCTCCTCGCTCGCCTCCTCCATTATAAACTAACGTTGACTCTGATTTATAATTTAGCAGATAGATTAGTTTGGAGGTGCTTATTTCATTTATAATAGTACCGAAGATCTTCGGTAATGGTATAACACACCACACCGGAAATAACAAAAAAAAAAAAAAAAAAAAATATATATATATATATATATATATATATATATATATATATATGTATGTGTGTGTGTGTGTGTGTGTGTGTATGTGATATATACATAACAGATTAATTCAAATTAATCTTTAATTCAAATTAAGATTAATTTGTCTCAAAATGTGTACAATTAAAGAAAAAAATACAAAATAATAAATACCAAATGCAATAAAATGATGTACATTTTAAAATGCATGAAAGAAGCATTTGAATGGATAAATCAAGGAGGGAAAAAAGCAATATGCAATACACAAAGCAATACACAAAAATTATGATTTACATAAAATCAGAGTAAGGTAAAAATAAATCAAATGGTCACATTTTCAAAAACAAAAAAAGTACAGGATAGGTAAATTCTAAAAAATCTGGATTAAATATTCAATACAGTATAACATCCTCATAAGAGCCCATTCTAATTTAAATAAATACAAGATGGAATGTATAGTCACCTATTTAGAAAATTCAAATTGTGAGTTATTTAATGTGCTTCGTCAATGAAAATTAAATAAAAACAATCAATAAAAGAATCCACACTTATCATAATCGAAACAGTGCCGCTCTGCATGCGCTAGGAAAATGAAAAAGACCAACGTAACGGCTTTCTAATCTTCTTACCTTGCTGGATGTGTTTGACCCAGGCAGCCTCTGGAGTTTGGAGTTGACCCACGTCATCTTGCGGCTGTTGTTCGGGTGAGGAATCATCCTTTCTTGCTTTTCAAATGACTTTTATATGCAGCAAACGTGACATAAGAGCCTCTGGTTTTGCTCATCTCCCTGCCGTTAATTAACTTTCCTCGAGTAGATCATCTCCAGGACTCTCAGCTCTGATACAGGTATGTCTTTGTGGTGGTGGGCCGCTGGCTTATTAACACATGCCATGATGGGGAGTCATGATGGAGTCGGGCTAATTAGCACCACTACGTCCTTCCAAACAAGCCTTTCTTTACTAAGAAGAAGCTAATTCCTAAGGATGCTTCATTGGTTTCATTTCCTCACAGCCAGCCATCTTATTATGGCAGTGGACACACAAACTTTGCAAATGTTTATTTACTGCTATAGAATGAAGCGTCATGATGCAGAATGATTATTATGCATGTCATCTGATGGACAAAGAAATCAAGGCTGCATTTTGTGTGTGTACGTTTCATTGTCGCATGCTTAGCAAAAGTCAGTATTAACTTGCCTCCAGTGCTTAAAAGCTATTCTCCAACCCGAAGCGAACAAATGTGCAAACAAAAATGTTAGAAAAATAAAACAATATTTTAACCAAATTCACTACAGGAGTGAGGACTTTGGATGTACCTATTCAGAGTCTTCACTCCTGCTGTAATTTCAGTTCAAGTCCATTTTTTATTGCTTTTTTTTAAGAAGTGGAAGTGGGAAATGCAGTTAGGGGTACATTTAGTGTTCAAATGTAACACTCGTTCTTCTCTAAACATATCGGAAAAGACACAAACTGCACAAAAAGCAAACGTACCTGAATGGGTAGATCGCAGAGCAGTGGATCTTGCACGAGACGAGCGAGTCCTTCCTCGAAAATATCCAAAACATCAGCGTGAGTAAACGATTCTGCATCTTCTTCCTCCCCCTCAACAGAGGCAGTAGTCATTTCTGGCATGTTTTGCACGTCTTCTTCCTTCACATGTTGTTTTACGGCGACCTCCTCGCTCGCCTCCTCCATTATAAACTAACGATGACTCTGATTTATAATTTAGCAGATAGATTAGTTTGGAGGTGCTTATTTCATTTATAATAGTACCGAAGATCTTCGGTAATGGTATAACACGCCACACCGGGTGTGCGCAGTAAATGAAACACCCGAAAGAAATTGCTAATTATGACTATAGTTCCGCATTGTTTTTGTCCCGGGATGAATTTGTAGTGTGTGTAAAAATAACACAACAATTACTTTGTATGATACAAGCGGGTAAAATATTTACCAGCGACAAGCTGCTGCATAAAACTGCCATGGGATGAGGGTACGGTCTAAATAAATTACCGGAAAGAAACTGTTTCTGCGCTTTACGTTCCGTTGGCGAAACATCACTTGTACTGAACACCTCGGTATTGCAATTAATGCTGATTTAAAGCCAGTGTATATTCCAGAGATGCTTATTTTGCTTTTATTTTTTTGCTTATTTCTTGTTCCCATGTTGTTGTTGCACACGTCAATTTCTCCAGTGTGAGAGAAAGGAAATTTGTCTACCAGGAATCCTGCTCCAGCAGGCCATATTGTCACGTCAGAAATCTATCTAGGTCCCGTTAATCCCCTACAACATTTTATTTGTCTAAAATGTGTTCATAAATTATTTTCTCAATCCTATTGGTCAATCGTATTTGTGCCATCCTTGAGAAGGTTGATGGTATTTGGACCGAAACTTGACATCAGAAAAGTCAGTCAGTCCAGTTCCTAACTGATGTCAGTTAGGAAACAATGTCAGTCAGCCCAGTTCGACCGCATGATTTGAGGCGACACCAAATATAATTGCTTGAATTGGAGAAATATTTATTGATCATTTCATGAGATGTTACGAGGCCCCTGGAAATCAGGTGGCCCCAGTCACAAAAGCTCAGTCCACCTCTGCTTTAACCCCATCAAACAGGTGAGGGCGTGACATTTGAGGGCAGCCTCCACAGGTTCTGGGCCCTCCTGCCCATGGTCAGGATCCCGGCGGCATGGCTCCGCGACCCGTACAAGAGCTGCTCTAGGCGGTTGTTGAATGTGCCCTCTTCTTCCAGTCGCTTGCCCAGGGTCAGGATACCGGCTGAGGCATCGGCCGGCCCGCCGCTGACCCCGCCCGAGCGACACAGGAATCGGTGTACGCGACACGCTCGCGATGGCAACCTGCAGCACTCGCCGGATGTGCTGTGAGGGTCGGAACGAGTCTCGTGGGAGAGCAAAACCAGCGCCAGCACCACAACTGATACCTTCTGCTGAAGTCCACACAATAGTGTTAAAAACCAAACAAACAAAAAAATAACAATTTGAACAACACATTCAAGATAAATTAAATTCTGAATTCAAAATATGGGGATGGAAAAATCAAATGCTTTTGTGCTTCCATACAAATGCAGTCAATAATGTATTTGAAATAACAACAATATAAATATATAATAAATATATATATATATATATATATATATATATATATATATATATATATATATATATATATGTGTGTGTGTGTGTGTGTGTGTATATGTGATATATTACATGATTACAGATTAATTCAAATTAAGATTAATTTGTCTCAAAATGTGCACAATTAAAGAAAAAAATACAAAATAATAAATACCAAATGCAATAAAATGATGTACATTTTAAAATGCATGAAAGAAGCATTTGAATGGATAAATCAAGGAGGGAAAAAAGAAATACAATACACAAAAATTATGATTTACATAAAATCAGAGTAAGGTAAAAATAAATCAAATGGTTACATTTTCAAAAACAAAAAAAGTACAGGATAGGTCAATTCTAAAAAAATCTGGATTAAATATTCAATACAGTATAACATCCTCATAAGAGCCCATCCTAATTTAAATAAATACAAGATGGAACGTATAGTCACCTATTTAGAAAATGCAAATTGTGAGTTATTTAATGTGCTTCGTCAATGAAAATTAAATAAAAACAACCAATAAAAGAATCCACACTTATCATAATCGAAACAGTGCCGCTCTGCATGCGCTAGGAAAATGAAAAAGACCAACGTAACGGCTTTCTAATCTTCTTACCTTGCTGGATGTGTTTGACCCAGGCAGCCTCTGGAGTTTGGAGTTGACCCACGTCATCTTGCGGCTGTTGTTCGGGTGAGGAATCATCCTTTCTTGCTTTTCAAATGACTTTTATATGCAGCAAACGTGACATAAGAGCCTCTGGTTTTGCTCATCTCCCTGCCGTTAATTAACTTTCCTCGAGTAGATCATCTCCAGGACTCTCAGCTCTGATACAGGTATGTCTTTGTGGTGGTGGGCCGCTGGCTTATTAACACATGCCATGATGGGGAGTCATGATGGAGTCGGGCTAATTAGCACCACTGCGTCCTTCCAAACAAGCCTTTCTTTACTAAGAAGAAGCTAATTCCTAAGGATGCTTCATTGGTTTCATTTCCTCACAGCCAGCCATCTTATTATGGCAGTGGACACACAAACTTTGCAAATGTTTATTTACTGCTATAGAATGAAGCGTCATGATGCAGAATGATTATTATGCATGTCATCTGATGGACAAAGAAATCAAGGCTGCATTTTGTGTGTGTATGTTTCATTGCCGCATGCTCAGCAAAAGTCAGTATTAACTTGCCTCCAGTGCTTAAAAGCTATTCTCCAACCCGAAGCGAACAAATGTGCAAACAAAAATGTTAGAAAAATAAAACAATATTTTAACCAAATTCACTACAGGAGTGAGGACTTTGGATGTACCTATTCAGAGTCTTCACTCCTGCTGTAATTTCAGTTGAAGTCCACTTTTTATTGCTTTTTTTTAAGAAGTGGAAGTGGGAAATGCAGTTAGGGGTACATTTAGTGTTCAAATGTAACACTCGTTCTTCTCTAAACATATCGGAAAAGGTGTTCCTCAGTCCGTCCAGGTTGCGTGAACGCTGGCGCATGTGGCCACCGCTGCTCACCCGCAGAAAAAATTATCCTGTGACTGTAAAGTGTCCTTGAGAGTTTTGGAAGGTGCTTATAAATGAAATGTATTATTATTATTATTATTATTATTATTATTATTATCTGGAGTTACCCAGACCTCACAAAAATGTTGAAGCAGGAATGTGTGTGTGTGTGTGTGTGTGTGTGTGTGTGTGTGTGTGTGTGTGTGTGTGTGTGTACCAGGTATCCAATTGAGGTAAGGTGTTTGTAACATTTAGTGTGTTAAAGAATATGTAGTTTCCTTTTTTTTCCTTTCGGAATTCATAAATCATTGTTTATTTTAAATGCGGGTCAGTTTTTTTCACTTTAAATGCCACTGTGAACAGATTTTGGGTTTTAAAAAAAGGGTATTTATTTTAGTTTAAGTTTTTATTTATGCATGTGAACGTTGCTGTTGGCATTGAATGGTGACACAGTCGATTGTCTCTTGAGGCTGAAGCTGGTAAGGGAAGGGGCAATTTTCTATTTTTACAAATTGTTTTGTTTTTCACTATTAATAGGGACCAGGACCACCCGCGATCGTCAAAAAGTAGGGTTTGGCATACCTAGCAACTCATTGTGCCACGGCGTCCATTGTATCGTGAAACCCCGGTTGAATTTGTTTATTCAAATACAATGTGTAACAAGTTTGTAAAATAAAAATAAATAATTATGATTCCAAAGAAATATGAAATTGAGATTTTTCATGCATTGTATTAATAAATAATGCTTTGCAGTGCGTCATCTTTTAACTTCATGCTTCAAAACCACAATTTCCATTGTGTTTGACTGGAAACATGTTGAAAGTTAACTTTTTAGATTAAAAATAATACTCAAATAAATCCTAAAAATAATAGAAATAAATAAATAAAACATTTAAACCAATGACGCTCCTTTTAATGGGTGACTTCAAGGAGACTTTACAGAATTCACACTCACTTTGTAGTGGTACACATGGCTGATGTTTTTTTTTTTTTCTCACAAATATCGATACGTTTTTTTAGTTTTCTTTTTGGATTCTGGTATATCATGGCGCAAACCCGTAATTCCTCTCATTGCAGACCCAACAAACAGTGACTGTCCAGATATCACATAAAGCAGAATTAAAAGTTTGTAAAAAAAGAATACTGTATCCATAGGACTTGACACAATTAATTAAAAGAGCCACCATTTGTGTCTACAAGAGTCCTTGTATCATCCCATCTTTCATTTTCAATAGTTTACATTGAGATGCCACTACACTTTGTTGTTGAGTAACATTTTCCGATCGCGGCTGTTGAGCGAGGTGAGTCCGAGAACAATCATGAGTGTCCCTCAGGGTAAAGAAATGAGCACAACCTATGCCAAAAAGAGAAGGAAAAACAGTGTGTAGCAATCAAATTACAGAGGGACTGTATGAGGGACTGCCAAGGCTTGGAATTGAAGCGGATTTACATGGGACAGGAGATGTGAGGCAATCTCTTTTCGTCAATGGATGCTCCAGATTCGTATTTGCTTTCAACATTTCGCTTGTAGCAGACGTGCACATTACACCATGATGTCGCTGATCCACTGGTGAAAAGGACACATTCAACAAAGAGGGTGCAGAAAGTGCTTAAGATTGAATGACTGACCGTGTCTTTTGTGTTGTGTGACATTATTTATTATTTAGGATTTTTTTACTTAAAATCGGTGAACCGATTTAATTTTAAGTCAAATCAAGGTGTTTGGAGCTGAAGTGTTTACGTGTGTTTACGTGTGCACGTCAACACAGAGCGCCGATGCGTATGTGGAACTGTCGCTGCTTGGAATTGAAGCTGATTTACGTTTTTCATTATTATTGACTTCAAGATGGTGCGGCAAGAGTGGCTGCCTTTACAGCATCTTCTGTATTTGTTTTTCTTCTTCTTTCATTCCTTTCCTTTTACTTTCATCACTTTGCTGCTGTGAAATGTAAATTTCTCCACTGTGAGACGAATAAAGGCTAATCCAATCCAATAAAGTGGCATTCCACTAGTTTTATCAATTCATTCGCAGTTGTTATGAACAATTTAAGATACTCTAAGATAATTTAAGATTTTCTTCACAAAGGACAAAGTAAAGATTCAGATCTTGTGTGCAACGCGGTGATTGAATGTCAAATGTTTCTGACTGATTATCCTGTTCTGTGACGCGTGCCAAGAATTTTTGGTTTCCTTCCCTGATTACTTGGAAAAGAGTTGGCCGTTGAGAATCGTAAATCTGATCTGTGGAGAGTGTGCGGTATGCTTTGATAGTCAACTTGACAACACCACATGAGAAGAGCAGTGGGAAAATGTGGTCATTATTTTCTTGCCATGAGTGAGGTCCTTCACATAAAAAATAAAATAAAAGCATTGCAGTCATTGGCCTCGGTTATTGTGAAAAATCAGTATAAAGGACAACCGACCTCTCCGAACAAGTTGTGTCCATAATTTGTAAAATCACTTCAAATGACTTTGACTGAGCGACTTTTACAAAGATTCCACGGCATATAGCTATATTTTACGCTTTGAGACTCGCGCTGAATATTCAGGAAGTCTCGTTTTTGAGTTGATGACGATGCCTGACGTGACGTCACAGAAGGAACGCCCCTGACAGAGAGAGCGACACTCAATGCATTTTGGGTACTTTATTTGGTCTGAAAACTTTGTGTTGATCCGTGTTCATGGCGAAATTAGAAGGAAAACACAAACAACGCGATGGTGAATAGTTGTGTGTTGCACCAAGACTACTATTTGATTCTAGTTGACACAAATTCCCAGCAGACAAATCAGCCCATTTCCAACAGAGCTTTGGCGCCATCTTGTGCATTTTCTGGGACGCTACATTGGAGTCTTGACGGCTCGAATTGATACGAGAGGACTTCTTTAATCGATTGCAAACATTTATGCTTTCCTCTTCAGAACTATTTGAATCATATTCATAACTGGATGAGTAACAAGAAAGCAACTTCTCCGAACCTGAAGCCATTGTTTTGATTCTAGAACAAGGCAAAAGACGTCCTGGCGTGACATCACGAACAAGTGGGCGGGACCTCATGAAACTCGCCATTTCCGGGGTCATTTTGAAGTAGTTTTGGGACACTTTAACTCATTTTTATTGGTGTCAGATGTCAGTTAGGAAACAAAAAAATGGTGTCGGTTGTCCTTTAACGGAGTGCCTCAAGGCTTGTGTTTACCATGACTATCTTTGATAATTACCAAAGGGGGAAATTAATTGACCACATCAAATTTTTGATCGGGTTGTGTTCCATTTACTGTATTTTTTACATTCAGCTTTGAAGGAGTCAACACAAATTTGGGTCTTGAGACACGTCTCTGTGAAGATGATCTAGAACGGGGTAGAAAACCTCATGAGATGAGTGGATTTTAACAGTGAAAAGAACATTTACATTTTCTTCTGCCGCTCTCTCAAGTCTGACATTCATACCCGTGTCTCGCTTCGAACGCAACCAGTCTTTCTTTCTCCTACCCATTCTCCTCCTCGTCATCTGGTTGACACTATCCTCCATTTCCGTTTTTTTTTTTTTGTACCACTCGCTAATTCCTGCGTTGCTTCCAGACATTTCCTTTCATCTTTTTTACTCGCTCTCGGGTGCTCGTCTCCATGGGGACAGACAGTGGGTCAGCAGCGTCCCGCCGCATCGTCGTAGAATGTTTCCTTCTCCATGATGGAGTCCAAAGGTCCTGTTGCCCTTTGCTGCTGGAACTGGAAATGTGGTGGCAAGGCTGGTGGCGGAGTATAAGGGGGTGGCTTGGGTACAGTTTGAAGCAGTGGGAACGTGGAATGAGGTCCAGTCCAGGGTTGGGTTTGCGAGGGGGACGGCAGCGTGGGCTGAGGCGAGGCCTTGGCCTGAGGCAGCGTCTGGTGTTGGTGGAGATAAGGCGGATGATGCTGCAGCTGAGGGGAGGTCGCCCCGTTTTTACTGAGGCCACAGGATTGAGCCGCACAGTGGATCTGACGTAGGGTGTCCAGTGCCTCACTCTTGGCGTGTTTCAATAGGTCCGCCTGGCCCTGCCACCACACGCACAAACACACAGAAAATACATTAAAATCTTATTCAGCATTCAAAAAAAAAAAAAAGATGCTTTTGCGGGAGATTGAGACCAAATCCCTGTCAGGAATGGCAAAATTCGTCGGGCAACTGACTCCTCTCCTTCTGAAAAAGGGTTTTAAGTTAAGTTGCATGTAAATGCCTACAAAATGGCATCAACACCGTGTGTGTAATATGTAGCCAATCATGAACCAACGAGGCTAATCTATAGCTATATCTAGCATGCTTAACAACATGCTAGCACAAACCTTCTCCATTCAAGGCCATGTCGAGTTGTCAACATTTTTCATTAAAATGGATTAATGTGTCTCACTGTAAAATGAAAGAAAATGTGTTGAACACTGGAACAAAATACCATTTGTACTTTGTAGGAATGATTGCATCATGTCATTACGAGTGAGAGACACAAGAGGGCGGTGTAGTACCATTAACAGAAAGCGCCATGGTCGTTTGCCAGGTTTTCTCCAGTGCACCCGGGAGGCTATCAGTCCTGCATTTCTGCTGACCCTTTGTTGCCATGGCGGTACGTGGGACGACTAGTTATCAAGTTTGCCTCACAGTACAAAGATCATGGCTTTGATTCCATGTGGAATTTCCATGTTCTGCCCATGCCGTGTTTCGGCTGTGTGCTGCAGTTTCATCCCATGTTCCAAAAACATTCACAATAGGTTAATGGAAAACTGTGAAAATGGCTTGAAATGTTCATACAGATGTTCTGCCCTCACCAGTAAATCCAGACTGTAGTATAGCACAAATAATTGGGTCTCTGGGACACCCACATCATTAACTCATTCATTGCCATTCCCGAATTTATTCGGGCATTGAAAATATGACGTAGAACGGCATTCGCGAATTAGTTCGGATTTTGTTTTTCCTTGCTTGGGTGCCGATAATTCGCTGGCCAGACCTCTCACAATGTTTTCCCTTCCACAAGGGGCAGTATTTCCCTTTTTTTCCATGTTTTGTTCCAGCTTCAGCTGTTTTTAAATCGCTATATGAATCAATATGTATTGCATTGTGTTTTGTACAGCCGCCCCATTTCAAGTTCAGATAACCCCAGGCCCATATAACTTAGGAATTAACTCTTCTTTCTGATGAAAGAAGACGGTTTAAGGTTACTAACGCTGTATTGAATGTTTATGTAGTCCTAAAACTCAATATTCTGCGGGTCCTAGAATTTGAGTGACAATGACAAAAATCCTGGCACTGGAGTGGACACATTTTTGCACATGTCTGGCAGTGAATGAGTTAAGTTTGACATGAAACAACCAAATTAATATTTTGAGATCTGACCATGATGGAAAATGTATCTGTGAGTGAACATTTTGGGAGTTTAATACGTTTTGCTGCTCTTTCTAGTGTGCACAGTAATATTTGTTGTTCTTCCTAGAGGATCAAAAATACATGCCTGTGAGTATTGTTGCATTAGCTGTCAGTGCTGTAGTGACTAAACAAATTGCATAATAGAACATGTTTCCTTTCAAGGAGACATGCACATGTTGCGTCACCCCAAAATCACGTTCCTCATTTTCTTGCCACTGAAATTCAACTTAATGTGATCCATTGTGCTTGACGGACAAACATCTGGCTCGGTCTGTTCATCAAAATTATTAAAAATGGCATGTAAAGGTCAAGTTCACTGCTGCAGGTGGCCTTTTGGAAACGAGACTACACAATACACGCGATCATGAAAAAGTCATGTGATTGAACCCAACACACACATACAAATTATGTAAGTCGTGACTCAGCGGGCATGAAATGCGACAGCGACAAGCTCGGCCTCTGGAGAGCGATAGAGACTCATTTGGGTGTATTCAGCATGCTACAATCCACTGTGGGGATTTGGGGGTTGGGGAAACAACCTTCTGTAGTTCAATAAATCCAACCCTCTTTATGCTCATTAAATTCTTAATCCCCCTCCTTGTTTGTCCAAATCAGACGCTCTCCTTAACAGAAACACGGGTCTTAAATCATTTGTCTTGTTCTAATTAGCGGCAAATTGTCTTCAGTCGATATCAAAATTACTCTTTAAAAAAATCCTGTTCCAGAAAAAAGAATTGAGAGTAGTTTGTAAACGCATTGCACATGCTTGAAGATGTTGAATTGCAGTAATCATTCGACGGGCCCTTGAAACGCTTAATGAATAGGCCAACTGTTTAGATGTCCGTTAAAGGACAACCGACGTCGCCGGACAAGTTGTGTCCACAATTTGTAAAATGGCTTCAAATGACTTCTACTGAGCGTATTTTACAAAGATTCCACCGCATATAGCGATATTTTACCTTTTAAGACTCGCGCTGAATATTCCGGAAGTCTTGTTTTTGAGTTGGTGACGAGTCCTCACCCTACGTCACTGAAGGAACGCCCCTCATCGAGAAAGGACATGCCTTGCATCACCTTAATGCATTTTGCGGTACTTTGTTTAGTCTGAAAACTTCATGTTGATGGCGAAATTAGAAAGAAAAGACATAAATGAATACTTACCAAAACCTCAATCAGTGAACATTAATTCAGGTTTGGTTTGCATCCAACTCCATCGATGAGAAGGTTTCTTCAGCCGTCATCTGTACAAAAGTGAAGGTTTCGGACGTTTCGCCTCCTATCCAAGAGACTTCGTCAGCGAACTAAAGTCTGACTGGTCGTATCGGCCCCATTTATATATCCCTAATGTCCAGACCTAGTGGCGCCGGACACAGCTATGATAGGTCCCTACTCTCAGGTTGGGGGGGGCGCGGGACCCCCCCCTGTGGCCCCACTGATTGTTCCTACATTCCTGACTAACGATTGGCCTATTAGTTTTCCCTTCCACAAGGGGCAGTATTTCCCTTTTTTTCCATGTTTTGTACCAGCTTCAGCTGTTTTTAAATCGCTATATGAATCAATATGTATTGCATTGTGTTTTGTACAGCCGCCCCATTTCAAGTTCAGATAACCCCAGGCCCATATAACTTAGGAATTAACTCTTCTTTCTGATGAAAGAAGACGGTTTAAGGTTACTAACGCTGTATTGAATGTTTATGTAGTCCTAAAACTCAATATTATGCGGGTCCTAGAATTTGAGTGACAATGACAAAAACCCTGGCACTGGAGTGGACACATTTTGAATGCGCAGTGAGATAAGTTCAAAACAACCAATAATATTTGAGACACCAATGAAATGTACAGGAACATTTGGAGTTAATTTTGTCTTCATGCACAAAATTGTGTCTCCAGGATAAAAATAAGCCTATATGTGCATACGATTGATACAAAAAATCAAGAACGTTCTTCAGACATGCCAGTTGCGCCCCAAAAACTCCCCCCGGTATCACCTCATCAGCATAACGACCCTCATCAGCATTGCGAAAGTTGCCTAACCTGTTTTGCCTGAGCAGGCTATTGTATGAACGATCCAAATTGAACCTCACACCACCCGACCGGTTTAATGAAGGATTTTGTTGTTTTATAAGAATCGCCTCTTTTACCCCCCTTTCAAACCATCTATGTTCTTTCGCTAAGATTTTAACGTCATTGTCGTCAAATGAGTGGTTAGTAGCTTTTAGGTGCAAATGTACTGCCGATTGAGGCCCACTAGTATTATCCCTGCGATGTTGATAAAGTCTTTTTTTGAGAATTTGTTGAGTCTCCCCAATGTACTGCTCTTTACAATTTTCATTCTTACAATGTATGGAATAAACTACATTACTTTGTTTTTCATTTGGTAGCCTATCTTTTGGATGCACTAATTTTTGCCTTAACGTGTTTATCGGTTTGAAATAAGTAGGAATTTTATGTTGCCAAAGGACTCTTTGTAATTTTTCAGAAACTCCTGCAATGTACGGTACTGCTACTCCTCTCCTTTTAGAATCTTGAGAATTATTGGTTTCGTTCGCTATTCTTTCTTTCTGACATTTGTTGAATGACCACTGAGGGTACCCACAGTTAGTGAGTGCTCTCCTGATATGTTTTGACTCCTTTTCTCTACCTTCAGTGCTAGTTGGTATTAGTTTAGCCCTATGCTGGAGGGTTCTGATAACTCCTAGTTTATGTTGTAAAGGGTGGTTAGAGTCAAAAAGTAAGTATTGGTCAGTGTGCGTAGCCTTCCTAAAGACTGAAAGAAATTCAATCCTTCACAGATCATCTCAACTCTGTAGACTTCAACATTAAATTTACTCGTGAGGACATTCAAGAGAACCAACTAGCCTTCTTGGATTGTAAAGTAATTATAAAAGAGGACAGAGCGCTAAAAACAGAAGTCTTTAGGAAGGCTACGCACACTGACCAATACTTACTTTTTGACTCTAACCACCCTTTACAACATAAACTAGGAGTTATCAGAACCCTCCAGCATAGGGCTAAACTAATACCAACTAGCACTGAAGGTAGAGAAAAGGAGTCAAAACATATCAGGAGAGCACTCACTAACTGTGGGTACCCTCAGTGGTCATTCAACAAATGTCAGAAAGAAAGAATAGCGAACGAAACCAATAATTCTCAAGATTCTAAAAGGAGAGGAGTAGCAGTACCGTACATTGCAGGAGTTTCTGAAAAATTACAAAGAGTCCTTTGGCAACATAAAATTCCTACTTATTTCAAACCGATAAACACGTTAAGGCAAAAATTAGTGCATCCAAAAGATAGGCTACCAAATGAAAAACAAAGTCATGTAGTTTATTCCATACATTGTAAGAATGAAAATTGTAAAGAGCAGTACATTGGGGAGACTCAACAAATTCTCAAAAAAAGACTTTATCAACATCGCAGGGATAATACTAGTGGGCCTCAATCGGCAGTACATTTGCACCTAAAAGCTAGCAACCACTCATTTGACGACAATGACGTTAAAATCTTAGCGAAAGAACATAGATGGTTTGAAAGGGGGGTAAAAGAGGCGATTCTTATAAAACAACAAAATCCTTCATTAAACCGGTCGGGTGGTGTGAGGTTCAATTTGGATCGTTCATACAATAGCCTGCTCAGGCAAAACAGGTTAGGCAACTTTCGCAATGCTGATGAGGGTCGTTATGCTGATGAGGTGATACCGGGGGGAGTGGGGGTAATAGGCCAATCGTTAGTCAGGAATGTAGGAACAATCAGTGGGGCCACAGGGGGGGGTCCCGCGCCCCCCCAACCTGAGAGTAGGGACCTATCATAGCTGTGTCCGGCGCCACTAGGTCTGGACATTAGGGATATATAAATGGGGCCGATACGACCAGTCAGACTTTAGTTCGCTGACGAAGTCTCTTGGATAGGAGGCGAAACGTCCGAAACCTTCACTTTTGTACAGATGACGGCTGAAGAAACCTTCTCATCCAACTAAAATGAACGCAGTTAATCCAAGGAAGCTCCTTCACTTAATACTAAATGATCATGAGGATGCAGGGCTAAAAATATCCATTTAGCCGAGTGGGGGGTCCCCGTGCATGATGTGGAGCTTCATCTTTTCATAAATTACACACGAGAAGCAAAGGGGAATTGTCCTTCGCACGATTTTATGAGGAATGACAAGCAAGCCCCGTGTATGTAATGCATCAGTAACCTTGAGCACGGTGATGTTCCATGCGTAGCTCTCCATGGCTTTCTGAAGTTTGCGACCCTTCAGACCCTCCTTTGCTCCAATGCGATGCAGGTCCTCGTGGAAGTCCAGACCTGCAGACATCAGTGGGAGCATGTGATCAGATATCTGTTTTCATGCGTTTCACATATTAAACTCATTCACTGCCAGACGATGTGCAAAAATGTGTCCACTCCAGTGCCAGGGTTTGTTTTGTCAATGTCACCCGAATTCCAGGACCCGTAGAATTTTAGGACTAGATAAACATTTAATGCAGCGGAAGAAACCTCATACTCTCTTCTTTCATCAGAAAGAAATAGTTAATTCCTAAATTATATGGGCCTGTAGTTATCTGAGCTTGAATGAGTCCAAAATACAATGCAATGCATACAGACTGGTTTATATAGTGCTTAACAATAGCTGAAGCTGCAACACTGCTCTAACATAGAAAAAGGGAATTACTGCCCCCTTTTGGAAGGGAAAACATTGCCAGAGGCCAAGGCCAGCTTTTTATCGGCACCCAAACAAGAAAAACAAACAAACCCCGAAATAATTGGGCAATGCCGCTCTACGTCATATTTTCTATTCCCATATAAATTTGTGAATGGCAGTGAATGAGTTAAAGTACTTCAATTCATCTACTGTGGTTATGGCTAAAATATGGGTGTGCATTTCGAGAATAAAGATGATACATATCTGCAGCTTGGGAATGATTCATACATGAAATTATTTGCATACTATTCAGTACTTGTAGTCGGAGTAGTATTATTTGGTGGTATGTGTGCATGTGCCCCCTGCATGTCACAGCAAATGTGATGAAGCTTATAGGACAACCGACGTCACATTTTTGTTTCCTAACTGACATCAGAAAAACGTTTTATAGCATCTAAAATACCCAAAACACGCAGTATGATATTTTTAGTCAGATGCAAAACACCAATAAAAATGACTTAAAGTGTCTAAAAAGTACTTCGATTTGAAACCGGAAGTGCCCAGTTTCAGAAGTTCTCGCAAGACGTCTTGCCTTGCTCGAGAATCAAAACAATGGCTTCAGATTCGGAGAATATGATTTCTTGTTACTCATCTAGTTATGAATATGATTCAAATAGTTCTGAAGAGGAAAGTATAAATGTTTGCAATCGATTAAAGAAGGTTCTCTGGGTCGTTTTGATTGCTCAAGACAAATGCTGTTGTTGAAAATGTTTTGTTTTGCAGTTTGGATTTTTTTTCAACAAATATCAAAGAGTTGTCTCAGTGTAACATACGATTCACCATTGCGTTATTTATGTGTTTACCTTCTAATTTCGTCATCAACACGGATCAACACGAAGTTTTCAGACCAAACAAAGTACCGCAAAATGTCCTTTCTCAGTCAGGGGCGTTCCTTCAGTGACGTAGGGTGAGGACTCGTCACCATCTCAAAAACAAGACTTCCGGAATATTCAGCACGAATCTTAAAATGTAAAATATAGCTATATGCGGTGGAATCTTTGCAAAATACGCTCAGAAGAAGTCATTTGAAGCGATTTTACAAATAATGGACACAACTTGTCCGGAGACGTCGGTTGTCCTTTAATGCTTTATTTTGATTTCATTGTAATTTTTTTTAACTTTACCATCTAATGATCAAAACAGGGTAAGTACATTCTATATTTCAAAATGCAACAAAACAACCCTCACTTTTAGTCTTCAATATCATACATCACCACTGCCAATTGTAATCCCAACAACTGAACACAAAGCTCAGAATATGTCTTCGAATATCTATCTGTCAGACCTTGCTGATGATTTAACAGGGTTCGAGACTAAACTGATCAATAACGTAATTGTTCATGAATATGACTACACCGACGGCGACAAGAGATAAGTTGGTCACCATTGAGCCTCCTTAAGTATTTATCCTACTCTTTAAATGTCACTCAGGTGCCAGTCCATCAAAGTGTGTCACCGTGGCAATGTTACAACATCGCGGTGAGGGTGCATTTGTCTGTGGAAAAACACCCAATCAAAAATGGGGTTTGAGAGGTTGAAAGTTGAGGGATGGGGGCGAGGGGGGCGCTACGTTTCGACAGATTACATTCCAGAATGTGATCACTAGGCTGTTGTTGAACTAGCCAACAATGACCTTCATAAAAGCCAGATGCAGAGTGGGCATCTTTATCCCTGGGATTTCTGTCTTAATGGAATCGCTATCAGGTGGCCTCGAACCAGCGTGATAAGCAGGGGAGGGGCTTGGGTTGGGAGTTGGTCTTGGCAGGGGGCCAACGCCTCACCAACGGCTCTACGGCTGAACCATTAGGTATGGCTGCAACCTTGGCTCCACTGTTATACCTTGCGAGTAGGGGTTGATGTCCGAAAGCACAAACAGGTTAATATAAACCAATTAAGCAATTCTTTATTGTTCTTATACATGTTATAGTGATCTAGAAAATGTAAATTTCTCAACTGCGAGACTAATAAAGGCAAATCCAATCCAATCCAATCCAAAAAGGGCTACATCCCAACTCAGTTTGAGGTAATTGTCAAGATTTGTAAAGTGATGGTGATGGCGGACCCCAAAAAAGCAGGCAGGGGGGGGAAGCATGGTATATTTGACAAATTCTATTAAATAAAGTCAGCAGGAACAAAATCATCAGAAAAGAAACATCCAAAGTAGCAAATAAAACCAGAAGTACACCAGGACCAGATAAAACAAACAATGACCTTTTAACTGCCACTGATTAAAACAACCCACACCTATGCAGCTGCAACCATGGCCCTACAGTGCCACCCTTTGGCTGCAAACCAAAACGTGACAGTAATAAGGCAAATAATTGGATATGTACCAAGGAACATGAACATTATTATTGTGATGCAAGTAAAAAGCAGTTTTCTAAATAATAACTTGACGTAGTAAGTAAAAAAATATGACTCAAGAACTGAGCGGTGAGTACTGATCTGATACTAGTACTAGATTCTAGTACTAATCGAGGAATACAACTGAATACCACAAAATGGATGACACCGAACCACAACTCCAAGCCATTTTGACCTTCGGCGAAACTCAGTAGGCGCTCCAAAGCGAGAAATGGACGTGCGCTATCACAGCCGATTGTGTAATTGGTCTTTTAAGCCATAAACATCATCTCGTGCGGCGAGGCATTCCGAGGCTTAGATCACAAAAAGGCACCCCCCCCCACCCCACCTCCACCCTTCATTAAATTGGGCCTTTGAGCTAAGCTAAGCGGCAGCGTGAGGCAGATGGGTTGGAGCATGCGGGATGTAAGAAGCCTCAATAGGAAGCTTATGCGACTAATAATTGTTGTGGATCGGTAGGGAAACGTTGCTACCTCCACAAGAGGACCTTACCGTAATTTCCGGACGATAAAGCGTACCTGATTATAAGCCTCACCCAGTACATTTTTAAAGTAAAAACATTTTTTTACATACCGGTACATAAACCGCACATTTATAACGAAAGATGGTACAGTGATACCTTGGCTTACGAACACTTTAGCTAACGAACCTTTCGCTTTACGAACGTTAAATTGACGAGAATATAATCTTGGTAAACAAACTATTTTTCGGGAAAGACACGGAGCGTCACAATGAGTGATGTGTCGTTTGCGAACGAGCCGGTTCTCGGAGCTCCAAACAAGGAGCTGGAAATGGCAGCCGACTTTTTTTTTGTCCTCTATTCCCCGCCCCTAGTCTTCGGTTAAAGCCGCACGTCATTGGTCAAGATCCGTGGTAGAGGAGGGAGGGGACACACACAGCAGGACACACGCAGTGAGAGGGGGGAGGGGTTGAAACAGAAACAGAAACACACACACACGAAAGGGAGACGACAGGGCTTGAAACAAAAAAAAAACAAAAGCGAAAAGAAAACAGTGAAATTTGGACTCGTTTCAACTTTATTGATAGTTTAAAGGGAGAGTGTAGACTGCAAGGTTAAAATATCCCATCAATCAGGCTCCATAAATCACCCGCACAAGCCATCTGTACAATTTGAAGAGAACATACAAGCAAGGGAACCAGCTATTAATGAAATTTGTAGTGTGTCTCCCTGCATCTGTTGCAATATCACAACTTCTAAGATGTACAACCCAGAGCTCCTTGAGACACTATGCAAAAAGCTATCCATTCCATCAAGCCATCAACGACCATCACTAAGGTAAATAAAACAACTTTATTATACAGTACAGTTGATTTATTTAATTACAATACCATAGCACATTTTATATTGTGTGTAGTTTTAAGGCTTATTTAGTTGAAAATTATGTTTTATGGGGACCTGGGTACGGATTATTCTCATTTTAATGGTTTCCTATGGGAAATGTGGTAGTACGTAAAAGTATATAAGACTTTTCTTTGAATCGTTTGATTTCTTGACAACGAAAATCAGAACTCGCACACATGTGCATGACCAGGTCTGCATCTGGAGGAGACCCAGTCTTTGTCTCAGTTGTCCCTCTGGCCTCCCGTTAAACGGGTGAGTCATGGCCAGCGATCATGCGTGCCTGCAGGGAGCTAAATCAACCAACACTTCGGCATTCTCATCACCGCGTCGCCGCTTGACTGGCCGAATGAAACAGAGAAACGTGTTTAAACGCAGACTACAACATGCAGAGACAAAGTCATAATTGCGGAACAGATCATTCAAAGCTTGATGCCAATTCGTAAGTTTTAAACCGTGGGGGTTTGGCCGAATAATAGTCGGATTGTTATCGTGAAAGAAAGCTGTGTCAAAGAACGTCATCCTTTTAAATAGATTCAAGCACTGAATGCCGCCGACAGATGAATGACGTTTGTATCCCCCGAAGAATATTGCTTTGTTTCCACTTGGTAGTTTAGACAATGTACGTTGCATTGCGGAGAATACGAGACGTCACAAATTCTCCTCCATCAGATGATAATGCACCTGTCACGGGCAGCATTTTCACAGCCCTGCTTTGTTCAGCGGAAAGGTCGTTGCTGTTGGACAGTATGTGGTTGGATGGATGCATGGCTTGAGGAGTCGATGCATATGTGGAATAGTCGCGGCTTGGAATTGAAGCGGATTTACGTAGGATAGGAGATGTAAGAGGATCTGTTTTAGTCAATGGATGCTACAGCTTGCTGCTACAGCAATTTGAGGTGTGCGATTATAGACCAATTTCGGTTGCAACAACACCGATAGGGTTTGAAATTTCATTTCATATGATTTTTCTCTGTCCCCCACCTCAACCGCCACCACAGCTATTCATTTGACCACTCTCCAATCCCGCGCGCGCTCTTTCTCTCTTTTCTCTCTGCCGCTGCCCTTTTTTCGTGATATGTATACGTGCATTGTGTTCACCTGCCCACCGTCATGATCGACACTCAACACTGATTCACGGACACGACGGGCCGTTGACAATGGCGCTCGTCGTCAAGCGTGGGCTGTGGGCGAGTAGATATGCGCAGAGGAACAAAAGGCACCGGAGACGAGTGACCCCGTTCTGCCGCCATGACGTGAAAATGAACAAGTAGAAAATGGCGTTGTTCGTGTCTCTTTGCAGCCTGACAGTGATGTTCACCCGGCGTTCCATCTCCGTTCTAAATCTCGTCAGTTTCTTCCGCAACAAATGATGCAGTGCGGCCTTTTACGTGAACCCTCCCTCAACGCGCCTGCTTTCTTTGTGCGTTTCCGCTTGCTTAAAGATTAAGAGTCATCAGTTGCTAGTAGTTACGCAACCTTCACAAACCGCAATAGAATACATGTAAATGCATTTTCCTTTCAGTCTTTTGTTTGCGTTCATACCTGCACGCTGGGCTTGCACAAGTTTGGCGTAGACCACATCAGCCGACTCGATCAGTGTTCTGCTGGTCTGGATCATCTATCCGCAAAGAAAGTTCATCACATGACATTGAAAGGTTTGATTTTGGAAAGCAGGAGGAAGGGGCTAATTGAGACGTGATTCTAGCGCTTGCCGGGGGGATTTCAACAGGTGAATTTTTTTCAACTTTAACAGCCATCAATTTGACCTTCAATCGAATTGGAGGGCAGGTCAGCAACCTCTTGCACCACCCCCACGCTCATTTACCTCATTTTCTTGTGTATAAGGTGCACCCAATACCTTGATTTTCTTGAAAAGATGACCCTGCGCCTTATAATCCGGTGTGCTGTATATGTGAAGTAATATTGAGCCACAACAGGTCTTGCAACTACTGTCAGTAACCATGTGGTGTGCCTTATATTTGGAAATTCATATATTATATTTGGAAAACTTTTTTCATTCATTGACGGCGCGCCTTACGGTCCGTAGAGCCTGATACAGGTAACATCCGATTTACAACCGGTGCGAGTTACGACCACCCGTACTTACGATCAGGACGCCAGACCTTTCTTTTTTTTTAATTCTATGGCTGGGACCGCTACGGTGGCAGCCCAGCAACACTGTTGATATCTGCAGCATGTTTGCGATGCATTTGGTAGAATAAATACTCAAGATGGTCCTTCTTGTTTCAATTGAACAAGTAGGATGTTTAATTTAATTTAAAACAGATTCCTATCTTACAGACAGTGTACTGTCGGTGTCCAAATACCTGACATGTTTCGGCGTCTACTTCCGCCTTCGTCAGAGTGTCCAGTAGAATGTTTATTTGCCGTAACACAAAGAGCAACCGCTTCTCTCAGCATTGTATGTGTGGCAGTGATTGAGTTAAATTATGGAGCGTGCTTGACATGGCCGCAATTTGGTCACAGGTATCTTGTATTTCACTTGACGAGCGAGAACAGGAAGGAGTAGAAATGAATCCGGACACGCTCACTCACCATGTCGTAAGCATTGAGCACCTTACGCAACAGCTCGGGAACCAGACCCTGGGCCTCCATGGTGGGGTAGGTCTCGCTCAGGTCCACGGTCACCCGCAGAGAACGCTCGCTGTTCATCAGCCAGGTGGACACGGTCAAGATGCACTGTTTCATGTTGGCGGCTGGAGTCAGCCCGCAGAGCTCCTTGAAGGACACTACGGCGTTCTGGAGGGAAAAGAACAAACGTGCATACCATTGATATTTGTTGTCCTTGTAATTGGGAGCCAAAGATGATGGGAAATCCTGTAATATGCACTTAGGAGAAGTGGTAGTGTTCCAAATGTCTTTGAAGGAGACAATTTAGTGACGAGAAGAAAACAAAACAAAACAGAAAGCGCTGCTCATTTGTCTAATGGAAACAATGAAATGATGGCACTTGTCTTCAAGTTACACTGCCGCCATCGCAGCTGCAGAACAAGCGCAGTTAGTCATTCTTGTTTAGTTTCATTTTCGATTATTAGGTAATTGTCATATTACAAATGGGCGTCATTTCCCGTGACTCTATTGATATTGCATCACAAATCAGCTTCATTTTAGAAGTGCAATGTTCCTGACAGCTTGCTAAATGCTATTCTTTTCTTAATGAGAATTTATTGTGACTTTATGAGGATCATTAGCATCGCTGTTTTCTTTTTCTTATGGCTCACACTTGTTAACTTATTCACTGCCATTCACGAATTGATTCGGGAATTGAAAATATGACATAGAGCGCCATTCCTGAAAGTATTCATTTTTTTCATGCTTTGGTGCTGATAAAGCGCTGGCCACGTCCTCTGGCAATGTTTTTTCTTTACCACGGGGGGCAGCATTTCCCTTTTTTCCATGTTAGCGCTTTGTTCCAGCTTCAGTTATTGTTAAAGTGCTATATAAACCAATATGTATGTACTGCATTGTATTTCATTTCAAGCTCATGTAATTCCAGACCCATTTAATTTAGGAATTAATGTAGTCCTAAAACTCAATATTCTGTGGGTCTTAGAATTCAAGTGACAATGACAAAAACCGTGGCACTGGAGTGGACACATTTTTGCATCATCATCTGGCAGGGAATGAGTTAAAAGAGCGCCTTGAAAATACAAAAATATGAAGTGCTTTTTTTTACCTGACCATCATAAGGAGCAAATGTTAAAGTCAAAAGGTAAGCAAAGCTGCAGTGAGTTTATAATCACCACATGGCAATGCGTAAAGTTGCTAAGTTGCATGAGACAGGAAATAAGATGGAAAAATCTTCTTGGGTACTGTGACAAAGTTATGAATTGGCAAAGTCCTGGTATCCGGTATCATGCAGGGCCAATGTCAGCCTTATTTTCAGGTATCGGTCTCAATTGAAAACTCCGATACCAATCGCCGATACTAACCATGCATTTATTTTCAAATGCGCTTTTCCTCACAGGTATCGCGGGTGGCGCTTTAACATATCCCAGCTGTCTTCGGACAGTATGTGGGGTACACCCTGACCCGGTTGGCATCCAAAACACAGCTATCACCGATATGGAAGAAAAATAAATAAATAATTACATCAATAAATACATAATTAAATATGTATAAAAAAATAAATAAATAAATAAATGCAGTAAAAATCCAAACACCAAATCCTCTGGCAATAGTCGGAACTATACTGTGGCTCTTACGGTACAGTGATACCTCGGTTTATGAACCCCTTGGCTTACAGAATTTTTGGTTTCCGAACATTAAATGTATGAAAATTTTATCTTGGCATCCGAACTTTTTTCGGGATACACACGGAGCTGCCTCAATGAGTGATGTGTCGTTCGCAAACGAGCCCGTTCTTCTAACAACAAAATGGCAGCCGACTGTTTTTGTCCTCTATTCCCCACCCCCAGTCTTCGGTTAAAGCCACGTGATTGGTCAAGAACGCAGCAGTGAGGGGAGGTGGTTTAAACATTAAAGAGACAGGCAAACGACAGTGACAGGCTTTCAACTTTGAGTTCAAAGGCAGAGTGTAGACTGCAAGGTTAAAATATCCCATCAATCAGGCTCCACAAACAACCCGCACAAGCCATCTGTATACTTGATGCAAAAAGCTATGAACCAGTTAAACAGAACACAATTGATGAGGAACTAGGTAAAATTATCACAGAGAAAGCACCTACAAGGAATCATTCCTCAAGATGGTGAAAGAAGAAGGTTACGTTCCTCATCAAGTGTTTAATGCTGAGGAAACCGGACACTCCATTCCATCAAGCCATCAACGACCATCACAAAGGTCTGTGTAAGCTCTCAGTCGTACAGGAGTGGTCGGCTGAAAAAACCTTTTCATCAATGGACCATCACAAAGGTAAATAAAACTACTTTATTATAAAGTACAGTCTATTTCTATAATTATAATACCAAAGCACATTTATTATCCATAAAATAAGATATATTTTGTGTAGTTTTAAGGCATAGAAAATTATAAAGTAGAAAATTATGGTTTATGGGGACATGGGAACGGATTATTCTCATTTTAATGGTTTCCTATGGGGAATTAATTTTTGGGATACACACTTTTCTCCTTGCACTCTGTCTGGGAACTAATTAAGTTCGTAAGTCAAGGTATCACTGTATTATCTTTTTTGTGCTCTCATGTATGAAATGTATTTTTATCAACGGTAGCAAACGTGTCTACCCCAATGTCATTTTCCCCCCTCCAAAATTCAAACAAGTAGTTTAAAAATCTAACTGAAGCAGTTTTTTTATTTCTGCTGCAGTTCTCGCGTCTGATCTGATATCTATGCCTAAAGAATCTTCCGGCTTGATTTTAGGCCATGATATCCAATACATCTATGTGGGCATGTCATCAGTCACCCCATTTGAAATCACAGTCAGAGAAACAAACTGGAGGCAAAGGACAAGGCAAAGAAAAAGACTATCAAGACTCCCTGCAAGCAAACAACCTTTGAGGCAACCAGTTCGTGTTAGTATTTAAGAACCAGTACACGTTCTAGCGTTGTGGCAACAGTCTGTCTTCTGGGGCTGGACCGACAGAAAAATCCGGTCCACATCCCAGGAGGTCATTCTGTGCCACTTTGCCACCTTTGTGGTGGCCCGCGGAAGAACGATAGTCATTTGTATGCTCAACCTGGACCACGGTGAGCACCTCAAACCACTGAAGGGCTCGTCAGACCAACACATAATTACACATGCCGCCTTTTGACGCTTGCCCCAGTGCAATAAGAGAACTTCAGTTATTTTCAACAGTTTTGTATTTGTTTTTTGGCTCAGTTGTTATGCAATTTGAACCCACAACAGTGTTGCGAAATGCAAAAAGAGGGTTGTGTTTTTAATTACCCCTGCCCCCTAAGCCCCTAAACTCCTCTCCGCTCCTCATTTTACTCCCCTTCCCACATTTCCCCAATGGAAGCTTTGTATCCTCTTGACAACACTTCTTTTGTTTCTCTTCCTATGCCCCCCCACACACCCCCTGGACCCCCCTTAATGGGGGAAATAGCATTGCGAGGAGGTGTATGTTAGATCAGCCTATAAGAGGACACTGTTTAGATTAAGGCATGGGGACCCATCTTTCCACAATCATGCTTCAAAATATGGCAATCCCTCTGTAAATTCTCATTCTCACAATGTATTTTCATTAACGTATCCTCATATTTTATTAATAAATAAAATTTAAAATAAAACTGGAAAAAAAATGACAAAATAACAATGACAGAAAACACAAATGAGTGAGGAAGTCTGAAAGCTTTGCTATCAGAACAAAATGAATTTGGTGCTGTAAAAAAGATTTTGACAACAAATGTGTGCCAACAGATGTTTGTAATTTGGTTCAAAAAAGGGGATGTTTTTCAGTTTAAGATTTAATCTTTACTTTTCAGTCTGAGTGAAGAAACCCTCCAGAGATGCGGTGGTTGCTGCCATCTGGGTTGTTGGCTCTCAGCCCGGCGGCATCATCCACATCCAAGTAGCAGGCTCCACACAACTGGCCACCACAAAGCTTTGGCCAGCGTGGTTCCTTTTTTCATTTTTTTTCCATTTAAAAGGCATTTTCATTTATTTATTGAACGCGAAGATCTTTTCAACTTCCCGCTGTCTTTTATCATTCATTTGAAAAATACAAATTTCCATTTCAAAAGGAAATGGCAAAGTTTGTTTGTAGCGAAGGCGGCAAGTGTTTGATTGGGAGGAACGTATCAAGGGTTTGACTGTCTAATTTCCATGAATTAAAAACGAACAAAAAAACTGACATTTAGTGATAAATGCCACGCAATGACCCGCTACCATGCACAAATATTAGCCATGTACTTATAACCTGCATTGATGTTTACTTGGGCTTATTCAAATTTGGGAGGAGTTTTTAAAGTAGTTGTCTGAACGCTTAGCAACAAAGCGCTGTTCCCTTTTGCAGTAATTGTCCCTCATTAATGATTACACTATTCATACAGTGACTAATTGCATACCATTGTCGCAGTATTGTTGCTTTCTTGCGCAACATTAATGGAGTGCAATTAGCCACGAGGCTCCGTGCACAAAGGTGAAAGTCCTGTCGGAACACTCCACATCCTCTCACTCACACACCCCTTCTTACCCATTTTTAATTTGATAATATTTATATCTATTTTGATAGTTTTAGTCTTCTACTTTCTCCGTTTCACAATTCTGTTAATGTAAATTAGGAATTTCTTTATTGTGGCACAAATAAAGGCTTTCTTATCCTATCAAGTTGCAATCACGTCGTCTACTTAGTGATGGAGGAAGATTGGCATTTACTGGTCTTAAGGGATCAGTGAAAATAAAAGATTTTTTTGTCTTGTTCCTTGGACACTAATGATGAGGATGGCGCACTCCTCTGACAAGATTTATGATGCAATTATCTGTCACCTGCTGTATTGTAAGAGATGGGATGAAAGGAAAAAGCAAAGTAGTGGATGGATAAAGAAGACATCAAGTGCTGAGCGTGACAGATCCAAATAAGTTTACTCTTACCTGAACATTTTCTCTGAGGTCTGTGGCCTCCCTAAGAGGTTGGGTCGATGCTCTGAAGAGTTCGTCCACCACTTTGATCCCCGTCGTCTTGGTGTTGGTGTATTCTCGGGCCTTCCGACCTTTTCTGACTGAAATTCCCCTCTTATGGGCCTTTCCTCCTCCCCGTCTGTTGGTGATGGCCACGTGGACGAACAGGGTGGTGTTGGGTAAGAACTCCCCTGTCAGAGACTGCAGCGGGACATGTCGGTAGCCGGGCTGCAGGCACTCAAATGGGATGGTGTACTGGCCAATGAACTCATCGCCAATGTAGTCATCATCCAGCACCACAAAGCGGAGGACGGCCAATTCGGGCAAGTTGATCTGGAATTCAAAACTCTCATCAAAAATGGGGTTGTCTCCATTTTGGGACACGGTTTTGGTTCTTTGCTCCGCGCAATCAGCAGGGATGCCGTGAATTTCCACGTATATGTAAGGTTCCACCACATCGCCCTTAGCAGCAGAGCCACGAGGCTTGGGGAGGTTCTGCCCGCTGATGACTTTTATGTGAAGGAGCTGGGCGGAAACCCCTGGCAGGGAATCCCGAGCATTGGCACTGAAATAGGACACCTCCTCCCTCATGATGGCTGGGCGCAACACGTAGCCACAGTTGCCATTTTGTCGGAACCAGCCAAGGTTGAGGTCCATCATCAGGCCGGGTGTTTGGTAGTTCATGGCCACAATCTGGCAGCCACACTTCCAGAAATCTTGAGGGTTCATGTTACTGGCATCGATCCTCATCGGGGTGGGATACACTCTGGAGAGAAAGCGCTTGTTGTAGCATACAAATTCCTCTGGAAATTCATTGGCGAACCTGTTGGCATCAACCTCGTTGAAGGAGCAAATCTCCCAGTATTTTTGATCCCGTTTTGATGTGTCAAAGTCTCTGAACTGTACCGATTTACAGAGAGACACAAGCTCTGAGAGCTCCTGGCACAGACGGAGTCTTTTGCAACCCAAGCCGTTTAGCTGGTCTCTGTCGACGACTCCAACTCGTCTGGACATTTCTAGACCCTCTTCCTCCTCAGTCACATCACCCTCTGACTCCGTGCAGCTGGGCTCTAGTCTTTTGCCCTTGAGAAGGATTTTACCTTTGAGCTTTTCAGGAGAGGGTAGGTAGTTTTCCTCTTTGTTGGGGGAATCCACAAAAAGTTTGTCCCCGAGAATCTTTTTCATGTGTTGGGCCATAATCCTCTGCTGATGGATGGAGCAATGAGCGACTAAACAGAGGATCAGCGGATACTCAGAGCTCTCAAAAGCATATTGGTTGATGACATCCAGGACCTTGGAGAATGCTAACTGCGAGGCCACCGAACTGCCAACATACACCACCGGCTCGTTATCAGGACCGTCCCAGACGATGACTTCGATGCTGCGACAACCCATCCTCAGAACGCGAATGTAATTACTGATGTCAGATGAACCCCAGAAGTGGTCTTCCAGAAGAGAGGCATTATGTGAAGAGTTAATGTAGTAATGGGACAGGGGCTGAGTCATATCCTGGCACACATGTTTGTGCTGCGGGTCAAAGATGTGACACTCAGAGGAGAGGAGGTAATGAGTAAAACCATCAATGGAAAGGTAAATCTTTTCCCTGCCTTCGACCGATGGCTCGTATTTTAGAACCATATCCCTGCACATGTTCTCTGTTACACCTTCTACACCCTGCTCCACCTCCACGAATAACATGAGATCTTTACAGTCCAAGTACTCCTTGTTACTGGAGAACTGCATCAGCAAGAAGAAAATTTCTGGACGTGTACAGAGCTCACAGTAGGCCTCCACAAATGTGTCCATATTAATTGCCTCACCATATTGGTCTTTAGCTTTCTGGAGTTCTTTGAACTTAAGTTCAATCATTGCTTCTTTCATTCCAGGGTTGAGGCCCTTGATGATTTGAGTGGCCCTGAAAAGGTCAATGTGTCCATCCTTTTCCATGTCCGCCAGCTCAAAGACTGAGCTAATCCAAGATGTCCGTACACTTGGTTGACTGGGCTCTACCATATCGACGGTGTGTCTGCCGTAAGACACCAGGTACCTCAGGCCCATCACCCAGGTGCTGACCACATCCGCCGTACTCGCAACCAAATCCAGTGACTCATAGTTGTCCCCATATATGATAGAGAAGGCACATTCATCTGGGAACTGATCAGAAAGACCATTGCTGCGAAGGACCGGAGTCTTCTTACCCAATCGGACCTCCTTAATGCTCTTGATCTCCAGCTTTGCCTTCTCTGAGTCCTTTTTGGAGGGTTCCCATCGGAGCCAGTGCATGTCCGGATCCAGCAGAAAGTATCTGTTGTACATACGGGAGTTGGAGCGCACCTTCTTCATCTCGCAGCCCTCCATCATGAAAGCCATGCATGCCGCTGTACTGTTGATCTTGCGGTCACTTGGCATGGAGCTGAAGGAGACAGTCTTTTTCCTAACTTGCCTCTGTTTGGACCCGTCCTGTAAATAAAAAGAGGGAAATGAGTTCTATTAAGCTAAATGTTCAAATACCTGGTACCTGGCATGACTAGAGCTTGACAGTACATCATTTCAAAGGGATGTTCTGTCTCCATGGAAATGGTAAATGATGGTTGGCTCTGCCGACCTTTAACTGAAAACCTAGCCCATTGCCTTACAGAAAACCATCAGTCAAAGTCAAGGAAATTAAAAATGTTCCAAATGCCTTAAAATGCCAAATGACCCAAAAGATCTGTTTACTAAGATTAAAGATGATAAAAAATTGTACTCATTCCCCTTTAAAAAAGGGCAGATTAGAGGGATGAGAACGACCACTATATAGACTGGTTCACCTATGATATGTCTGTACACAGTCTCCTTCCAACATCTGATACCTGAACAGATCCGATGGATCGGCCCATAAAACTGTTCGACTTAAGGCACACCGGAGCACCTTTGAACCACCCATCTTCGACAGTCTCGGGAAGATGAAGTCCAGTACATCATCCTGATTACTATGTAAAGCTCAGTGGAAAGGTAGGAAAAAAATGTTCTATAGGAAACCGGACTACTGAGACGAAATCGTCACACAAAAGAATGAAGTGAGAATAAGAACTTGAGAGACTGCCTTTGAATCTGTCATGTGAGTTCAGCTCCAACCGTCAAATTGAATCTTATTTGTCAACTATGATTTGGAGCATGTTTATGGAGATGTTCCTGGGTTAGTAATTTTTTTTCCTGTCCTCAATCATTTCCTCGAAGCAATAATAAATGAAAAATAATCCTATGAAAATGTTTAATTGGAATATAATTCAATGAGATCAATGTTATGTGATACAAGTGGACATAGTGCATTATTCAACTCGTGTTTTTATATGGTTGTCTTAATAATGGATGTGTTTTTGGTTTTTTTCTTTCCTTGCCTTCCTCGTGGTTAAGATCAGGGGTGGTTGTTAATCTTGGTCAACAGCGGACAAATGAAGTCCTTTGAGAATTTTCTGTGATTAAGGTCTATTTAAAGAATTTTGACTTGACTTGATTTATTTGGTTGCCCGGACGGTAAACACAAATCTACCCCAGTCTAAATTTTGAGAGCCTGTGTACTAATTTGGTAGATGGCATTAGACGGAATAAAAATTCATTTAGAGGTTTATCTCGTGAAGGGAAATCATTCAACCCAGTCGGAAGGTAAATGGGTCTTCCCAACTGAGACCGTCTACTAAGACGCCTTGAATATTTTACTTGATTCGACATGATGGCTGAGCAATGTGTTTTGATGCGTCAACGCTAAAAGGTGCGGAGAAAAAGCAGATTCCGACGTGGTTGTTTACGCTGATGTAGTCCGCAAAACTTGTTAGCGACAGATTTCGTGACAGAAGCGACGGGGAGTTGAGAAAACAGGTGTAGATGGCGAGGAGCCCTCCAGATTCCCCCGAGTCTTACTGGTGCGATCAAATCACATCAAGACGTCAGAGCGTAAAAACAACAATCGGCTTTTTCGTCAAATGTAAAATGTTCGTAAAATGGAGACACGGGAGCGGGTCGGTGGTTGACTGGTTCGTGCTTTGGCCTAACGGTGTCTGAGATGCAGGGTTCGATTCAGGGCTGTGCGGAGATGGAATGTTACAGTATTCCCATCCCTGCGTGGGTTTTCTCCGGGTACTCTGGTGTCCTCCCACATTCCATAAATGTGCATGGCAGGTTAATTGAACATTCTAAATGGTCCCAAAGTGTAATTGTGAGTGCGGATTGTTGTTCATATATGTGATCCCTTCGATTGGCTGCCAATTGGTTCAGGGTGTCCCCCGCCTAGTGACAGGTTCCGGCTCGCCTTGTGAGGATAAGCAAATCTAAAAATCGATGGATGTATGAATTGATGGATGGATGGATGACGCCAAGAGACTATGGGTCATGAGGAGAACACCACCACCTCACTGACCCACGACGTAACCCTGAGGTGCAACCACACCTCTCTTTCACACCACCGCTCGCGACAATCACACATTTGGTGCGTAAGCTGCCACATTGAACCCAAGGCGGCTATCCTTCAACCCTAATTGAGTGCACTCCCCCCAAAAAGTGCATGGACAGAAGCATCTGTTGGTAGAGAGGAAGAAAGAGAGGTGACGTGGATCTATGCTAACAATGTTTGTGTGCAACAGGGCGGTAAAGAGGGCTGGGGATGGTCGGCGGAGGTGAAGTGACTGATGAAGACTGAGAACGAGAACGAATGTGTTGAATAATTTAATTTGTTTAGATGTTTTAGACATGCTGTGCAACCTCAATGCCAATAAAGTAAATTGAATCACAAGGAGGAGAAAAACCTGTGTTGGGGGGCATATCGAACACTTATGGTCGGTGTTATTGCAACTGAGCATGTTTATACTGGATTTTTCAAACAGAAAGTGGCTTAATTTCCAGGAGTCCATTTAAGGGTGAGTTTAATGCAATCTAAGGTGACACATACGGTATAAAGAAAATTAAGCAGCTGCCGCTCAATCATATAAAACATCAAGGTTATTCCGCTAAGTGATTCAGGCCAGTCGCCGAATGTGTTGCTACAGCTGTTAATGGTCCACCGTTTATTTGTCCGTTTTTTTTTAAAATCATGCTTCCAGTCATTCACCATGATAAAAATAACAAAGACCGAAGACCATACTGATCATTCAATATCAATACGTTTCTCCATCAACACGTGATCACTATAAATTTAAAATGTGTTTTGAGATAAGAGGCAACAGCACAGCGGTAGAATTGTGCCATAATGGCAAGCACATAAGAGGACATTGTGAGCACAAAAGGGTGTTTTGAGTGCAGCCAATTCACTGAGTGCTCGTCTGTCTAGTGCCCAAATGAAGAAGCCGCTTGAATCGTTGAAGTGCCCGCACTTGCTTCGTTGTAGCGTACACACGTTGAATGAACGTGTGACTTAACTTTGGAATCGGTGTAACTCTTTCAATGAGATTACATGTTGCAATTTAATACAGTAAAGTCTCGTTATATCGATATCGGATATATCGATAGTCCCGGTTATATCGATACTATTTCTATGCACGCACGGAGAAAATTACATGCAAACAGGGTCGGATATATCGATAGTCCCGGTTATATCGATATTTTTTCGGACTCCCTTGAATATCGATATAACGAGACTTTACTGTATCTCTGAATGGATCCAGAGTAGAAGTCAAATACTTCCCTCTAAAGATGCTCCCCAACTTTTGAACAAGACATGTTCTGAACGGTCGTTCGTAAGGTGAATTCGTTCATAAGTTGCTTCAGTGCTCTATTTTGTATGGAATGTATGTTTAAGGCTTATTTGAGTATGTTTAATGTTTAGTGTGTAAGTATGTTTAAAGGACAACCGACGCCTCCGGACAAGTTGTGTCCATAATTTGTAAATCGCTTCAAATGACTTCTACTGAGGGTATTTTACAAAGATTCCACGGCATATAGCTATATTTTACGTTTTAAGACTCGCGCTGAATATTCAGAAAGTGTTGATTTTGAGTTGGTGACGAGTCCTGACGTCACGGAAGGAACGCCCCTAATCGAGAAAGGATACATTGTAGCAGTCCTTTCATTCCGTCAATGCATTTTGCGGTACTTTGTTTGGTTTGAGTGTGAGAGTGACTGGTTGATTGTCTCTGTGTGCCCTGCGATTGGCTGGCAACCAATTCAGGGTGTCCCCCGCCTCGTGCCCGAAGACAGCTGGTATAGGTGCCAGCACTCCCCGCGATCCTAATGAGGAATAAGCAGTACGGAAAATGGATGGGTAAAAAACATGCAATTTTGTTTTTCTTCTAGATGTTTGTGCTCTGTTGTAGTTTATCTATCAATATATATTACATTTTTCATCATGAAATTTGAAAGGGACTAACAGAAGACAGTGAGGCAGTAAGTCACTGCAAGAGCGGCCTTGTCATCATTTTTCAGCCAAATCTGTCAAATGGGAGGAGGTCTAAATTCACAGTTATCTCAGCCACACATTGTGCGGCACGTTCCAACACTTAGTGCAGTTGCTAATGTGTCAATGGCTGTTAGAGGTCTGAGAGGGGAAATGAAAACCCACAACAACACGTGACTAGATCGTGTGGACACGTGTCAACACTCGTCCGGTTCTTTGTGGAAAATGGATTTACACTTCCATCCGGAAGGTCATTCGACACTAGGTCCCCTTGCCTGGAATGGGAGTCTCCCACTCGTTTGTTAGAACTGTGTGCACACGCAGCTCATAAATGGAACGCTTCTAGAGAACCTTGTAAAAGAAAAAGACACAAGGAGCAATCTCGCTAATTACCGGCCTGTACAGAGAGCGGAGCTCAATGCCATCGAGCTGTCAAAGCACATAAGGCAAACACGAGTACCGCAGTCCGGTCTGGCTACTCTGCACAGTCACGGCGTCGGTGTTGAAACGCCTGTTGCCTTTCGATGAGGATTGATCGATATATTTATGATTTTGGGACACAGCGCACCCCCCTTTTTTCCTGTTTTGCATTTAAAAAGACACAAAATCAAACAAATAAAAACTTGAACATTGATTCAGAAATGCACCCAAGTACAAAAGTAAAACATTAATATACAGCAGTATATACAGCAAGAAAAAGTGGAGACGTGTTTTCCATGTAAATTCCCTAATTCGTTCCGAACGGCCTGAAAATTAATTGTTTTCTAATGTATAAAAATGCATCAAAACATTTTCCAAATACATGTTAGAATTAGATTATTGCACAATGAATGAGGCATCTGTATAAGCTCTCAGTCGTACATTAGTGGTCCATCGATGAAAAGGTTTCTTCAGCCATCCTCTGTACTTCTTTGAAGGTGTCGGCTGTTTTGCTCCTCGTCCGAAAAGCTTTGTAAGCGAAAAATAGCGAATTATATATATATATATATATATACACAGTAAAGTCTCGTTATATCGATATCGTTTATATTGATAATACTACTTATTACGACACTATTTTCATTCATTTCACCTCCCCTCACTGCTGCGTTCTTGACCAATCACGTGACTTTAACCAAAGACTAGAATAGAGGAATAGAGGACAAAAAAAATGTCGGCTGACATTGTCTTTTTTTGGAGAACGGCCTCACTCTCTCTCTGTATGTAACCCCCACCCCCTCACTGCTGCGTTCTTGACCAATCATGTGGCTTTAACAGACGACTGGGGGTGGGGAATAGAGGACCAAAACAAGCCGGCTGCCATTTTCTTGTCAGGAGAAGAGGCTTGTTCGCGAACGACACATCACTCATTGTGGCAGCTCCGTGTGTATCTCGAAAAATTGTTCGTAAACCGAACGTTTAACGTTCGTAAACCTAAAAGTTCATAAGCCAAGGGGTTCGTAAACCAAGGTATCACTATACAAATATTTGTTATCAAGGACCAAGTACAGTAACAAAGTACGCATACTTAGTTACTTTCCGACCGTTACATTTGTGGAGCCGCCCACACGGCACTTCCCTCGTTGTCCCTAGCCGCCACTGTGGTTCTTTTCCGTGACCTTCCATTAGCCGTGGGGCCAATTATTTTCCCTGCAGGGAAAACTGTCAGGTGAGCGCATATGTGGTCGTGTGCAGGCGTGTTGCTGAGCAGCGGCGTCGAGTACAGTCCATTTCAAAACCCATTCAAGGTCGATTCCAGCTCTTATCAGGCGGGCCGTCTCGGACTCTGTCGTGATGCCAGGTCTGTGAAAGCTGTGTTTAAATCATAACACGAGGAAAGGCACAAGGAAGAACTTGTTTGTCCCTGAGTTGCCTCGCAACCCTCCACCCCCTCCCCTCCCGCTGATTATTGTCCTTCTAATTCAGCGGGGGATGTTTGAAGGTCGTTCATTTACCTCTTCACTTGTCTGGGCACCCACTTAATTCATGTGTCTGGTTGTCCCTAAAATACAATGAGAACCTCCCAGAGCACAGAAGCCGCATGAGGAATCGCCATTAAATGTTTACAAACAATTTTTTTTAAAAATGAATTGAAATGATTTCAACTTCACTTCAAGTGCCATTTGGGATTAAAAATGTGCCTTTCAAAGGACACAAGGATTCTCATGTAAAATCTTCAAGGATCTTAGTGCAGATTGAGGAAAAAGTTTCTTCAGCCGTCATCTATACTTGTTTGAAGGTGTCAGACGTTTCGCTCCTCATCCAAAGAGCTTAGTCAACGAACTAAAGTTGTGCTGTTGAGTTGCTCCGACAACCTCCCCCAACATTAGAGCAGGGACCTATCAGAGCCTTAGGGATATATATATATATATATATATATATATATATATATATATATATATATATATATATATATATATATATATATATATATATATATATATATATATATATATATATATATATAAGGCGTTACCAGCAGGAGTTGGCAGCACAACTTTAGTTCACTGATGAAGCTCTTCGGATGAGGAGCGAAATGTCCGACACCTTCAAAGAAGTACTGAGGACGGCTGAGAGCCTACACAGACATAGCTTAGTTGCAGAGTAACTGCAGGGTTGACGAAGATAAACAAATTCAACGAAGGTTAAGCAGGGTACTGATGATTGGGGTTATTTTATGCATTTTCCACCTCTGTCAAAAGGTTTTTAAATCAGTGATATCAAAATTACAACCGGAGGGCCAATTGTGGCCTGTCATCCATATTTCAGGCCCCAGCATGATATTAAAAATGACATTTGACATGGCCCACAATGTTAAAAAAAAAGACATTTTTAGTGTTTTCCCTGCAGTTCTCTGTGCTTTTCCGAATTTACCAAACTGTTTTCCAAGCAAAGGCCACTCAATGTTTCGCAGAGATGCTGCTGAGCGAGACGTTGTTGTTCAACGTGTTGACACATGGGCTTTGTCATTTTCACATCTGTTCATTTGCATATGCTTTCATGTTATTGTTTGGTCTCCCCATCATCTTGTGATTGTCACTCAAATATTTTCATTATATTCACACCCTTCTTGTGTTGCTCTCTCTCCCACTCTCCCTCTTTCTCCATCACTCCCTTTCCTTCTCTCCCTCTCTCCCTCCCCCGGCCCTCCCCTTCCCTTGTTTTGTTTTTTACTTCAAGATGGTGCCGCTTGTTTCTGCTGTAAATGTAAATTTCTCCATTGTGAGACAAATAAAGGCTCAACTAATCTAATACAGTAAAGTCTCGTTATATCGATATCGGATATATCGATAGTCCCGGTTATATCGATACTATTTCTATGCACGCACGGAGAAAATTACATGCAAACAGGGTCGGATATATCGATAGTCCCGGTTATATCGATATTTTTTCGGACTCCCTTGAATATCGATATAACGAGACTTTACTGTATAATCTAATCTATTCCACAGTGCACTGAGTGGTTGTTGGTTTCTGTGTGCCTTATGATTGGCTGACAGGATGTCCCCCGTCTGCCCAAAGACAGCTGGGGTAGGCTCCAGCACCCCCCCCCCACAACCCACAGTGAGGATATGACGGTTCGGAAAATGAATGAATCAATGAATGAATGAATCAATATTTGGATGGAACTTTTTCATGGATCGTTGAGGTGACACCCATCTTCTACATGTGCCCAATCTCTGACATTCCTACTTCCACTCCAAGGTCTCACACTGAAAAGCCGACCATACACTGCCTGCAGGTCACCCCCCCCCCCCCCCCCCTCTCATATCGCAACCAGACAGAGGAAGTTAAGGCTGGGCAGAAAGCTGACGACCAACAAAATATCATCCTGCCACTCGCATTGCCATGGAGCCTCTTGCTCGCTACCTCAAATGCAAATGCTCCAATAAAATAATAGAATCGCAAAGGACTCCGCTGCAAAAAGCCAACTAATAAATGTTGTCCAAATCAAGACAAATATGTGTTTGTCGGGGGGAGGGAGGGGAGTTTTTACTCCAAGAATCATCAGGAGAGGTAATGCAAGTCCAAACACATGATAAATAATCGTGATTGAACACAAGCTTTTCCATTATACGTCATATATCTGCCTGCATGACACCACAGGATCAGTTCTTCTTTAGTCAACCCTGTGACTGTTGACCTTGACAACAGTCTGCATTGCAGCGAAGAAAAGAACCCTCCTCATACTGGCTTTTATATTCTCCATTCTGTACTCTTTATAAGCGCAGTTTTGTTTTTATATAAAAATCTACAGGACCGTCCAAAAGAAAAATATCCATCCAGAGCAGACTTCCTGCGTAAAACAACACAAAAAAAAAACCCAAGACGGCAAAAAAAAAAATTAAGTACCATATTTTCTGGAATATAAGGCGCACCTTCAACAAATGACATATCAAAAAAAACCATACATAAGGTGCACTGCATTATAAGGAGCACCTTCAATTAGTGTCATATTTTAAAACATTTTCCGTACATAAGGTGCACCGTATTATAAGCGGCACCTTCAATGAATGACATTTTTTAAAACATTTTCCATAGATAAGGCGCAACGGATTATGAGGCGCATGGTCAGCTTTTGAAAAAATATTTTCTTTTAGGTGCGCCTTATAGTGCAGAAAATACGGTAATTTAATGAACAACCAACTGCTTTTCATTTTGTAGACAATCAGCATGTACCAAAATTTGTTGTACTAAGTTCATCCTGTCTATTTGAACACCTACACTGTCTGTAAGTAAAGAATCTGCTTTAAATTATGTACCAAAATTGCCATTTGTATATTTTATACAGTGAAGAACTTAATTTCAGCAGTATGTATGTTATGTATCATTAAATATTGCTGTAAACAAAAAGTAAGCACTTGTATGCTTTCCATTTTGTTTCCCGTTTATCCAAATTTTGTCGCGTAACCAATCTGAATTGCGATTTTGTTTTTATGGGCCCATTTCTGTGCAACCGCTTTCTGTCATAACCTCAACCAAAAAAAAAAAACAATCAAGCTAACATAAGTGATTTCGCTACACATCCAAGTACAAGATCTGCTTTAAGGTTGAAGGGCCATGTACATGTTTTAAGCTACGTTGATGTCTCTTATGCGTCGACATGCACACTGACTGCTTTTGTGCAAAGCCCACATAATATATACCGGCGGAGCTTCATGCCGAGTGCATTCACTCTCCAAAACGCCTACCATGTGTGTATTTTTAAACATCCAAAGCGCAGCGGCCATTCAAACAGCACAGAGAGTGGAAGGGGGCTAAAACTGGTAGGTGTGCATTGGAGCCCGCTCACCTACACAGGTGAGTGGGACTCGGTGTGGGCAAGAAAAGCAACGTTGCTCACTCGCCGCGACACAAGCAATTGTTTGCCCTTGGTACAAAATAAAATTCCCAAAAAAAAAGACTCTGGTGTCTGAGCTTTTGATCAATGATGCGTTTCTCCTTTCTGACACATTGCAAGCCTTCGTCCGTGAAGCCCACTCAAGTCTATAAATAATACCCGTGAGCCTGATCTTTGGCCGGGCGCCTTCCGTCTCGTCAAGAGGCTGGCAAAGCGACCGGCGGAAACGACTGGAGGCAAAACTATCAGCGCAGCGACTTGTTATTCTTTGTTGAGATAATCATTATTCTTGTGTGCTTATCAGGGTGACGCGTTTGGACAATTGACACTCGCTACTCAGGCTAAATGATTTAGAAAAATAAAATATTTTATTTTAATTTGCTTCTTTAATTCATTCAATGCCATTTCTGAATTTATTCGGGAATTGAAAATATGACGTGGAGCGCCATTCTCGAATTTGTTCGGGTTTTGTTTTTTCTTGTTTGGGTGCCGATGAAGCGCTGGCCATGGCCTCTGGGAATGTTTTTACCTTCCACAAGGGGGCAGAATTTCCCCTTTCCCCACATTAGTGCTTTGTTCCAGCTTCAGCTGTTGTTAAAACGCTATATAGACCACTATATATGTATGCATTGCATTCTATTTTGAACAGCCGCCCCCATTTCAAGCTCATATAATTCCGGAACCATATAATTTAGGAATTAACTCGTTTTTCTTCTGATGAAAGAAGAGAGGCTCAGCTTTCTTACGCTGCATTGAACGTTTATGTTGTCAAATATTCTGTGGGTCCTGGAATTCGAGTGTTCATGACAAAAACCCTGCCACTGGAGTGGACACATTTTTGTAAGAGTTAACTCATTCACTGCCATTCCCGAATTTATACGGGAATTGAAAATATCACGTAGAGCGCAATTCTCTAATTTTGTCCGGGTTTTGTTTTTTTCTTGCAGGGGGGCCGATAAAGCCCTGGTCACACCTCTGGCTTCCCCCCTTCCACGAGGGGGCAGCATTTGCCTTTTGTGCAGTTGCCCCCATTCCAACCTCATATAACTCCAGACCCATATAATTTAGGAATTAACTTTTTTTCTGATGAAATAAGAGTGTCTCTGGTTTTTTAATGCTATATTGAATGTTTATGTAGTCACAAAACTCAATATTCTGTGGGTTCTGTAATTTGAGTGACAATGACAAAAACCCTGGCACTGGAGTGGACACATTTTTTCACATCGTCTGGCAGTGAATGAGTTAATGAAATCTTGCCATTATGAAGTAATCTGCGATTGTTTTTTTTAACTGTTTTTAGTCCATATTGAGAGCTCAAGAGAATACAACCATATTATTCCAGGTCAATGTTTAATGATATGGGCTTAGTTAGCTCAGGTAATTAATCTTTTCTTTTGAGAATTATAGCGTGCTTAGACTGCCAATCTGTCATTCCGTTGAATTAATTATTACCTTTGCGTAGTGACCGAAAGATAATATGACAAGGTTTGAAAATACAATATACATGCAAATCCATCTTTACAAATGAGACCTTAACGCCGCAGGGTTGTTTGCAGAAGTAGGTTGAATTTACTGCTGAGGCGAGTTCTTTTTTTTCCTCCCAGGGGTGGACACAAATGTAGGACATAAGAGGAACAGCTCGTGTGTGTGTGTGTGTGTGTGTGTGTGTGTGTGTGTGTGTGTGTGTGTGTGTGTGTGTGTGTGTGTGTGTGTGTGTGTGTGTGTGTGTGTGTAAATGGAAATTGAAGGAGAGGTTGAAGGACAAGAGTGCAAAGTGCTTCGCTGTGGAGGTTAGCGTGATTTTGGAGTTTTGCTCTGACCGGTGGGACTGCGAACAAAGTTGAGATCCGAGAGGCCTAAAATTGACTGATGGCTTTGCCGGTGAAATGGGTGCAAGGACGGGCAATCATGGTGTGTTTTTTTAAAGAAAAAAAATAACAGGAAGAACAATGCTTCCTATTTTTAGGTCATCTGCTCGGAAATGAGAGGGAGAGAGAGAGAGAGAGAGAGAGAGAGAGAGAGAGAGAGAGAGGAGAGAGAGAGAGAGAGAGAGAGAGAGAGAGAGAGAGAGAGAGACAGAGAGAAACAGCAGGAAGAGATGTCAAGAAAAAAACAGACACACGGATGTCTTTGCCATGCCGGAAGCTGACCCAGATAGTAGAAAATGCCAAGGCCAAGCATGTCAGAGGCGGTCTTTTGGGAAAAACTGAACTGCAATGCGCTTCATAATGGAACACTGCAGCGCGAGTATGTTGTTTTGATCTGATGGCATTTTGTGAATCCGCAATTTTGACATTAAAGTCTTCTAAAATGAGCTGTTCTACAATATATTGACTCATGTGACATTGTGTCACGAAGCCAGTTTAGTTGTGTGTACAGACGCTCCCCCACTTACAAATAAGATACGTTCCGAACAGTCGTTCGTAAGGTCAATTTGTTTGTAAGTTGCTTCAGTGCTATATTTTGTATGGAATGTATGTTTAAGGTCTATATAAGTATGTTTAAAGGTCAACCGACATCATTTTTTTTGTTCCCTGACATCAAAAAAAGGTTTTATAGCATCTAAAATACCCAAAACATGCAGGCTGATATTTTTTGTCAAATGAAAAACACCAATAAAAATGACTTACAGTGTCCAAAAACGACTTCAAAATGAAACCGGAAATGGCCAGTTTCAGAAGGTCATGGCCAGTTTCAGAAGGTCCCACCCCCTTGAATGAGGTGTCTTCTGTTGCTAAATCTGGATATTTTTGTTTGGTGTTCCACAGGGCTCGATGTTGGATTCTCAGCTGTTTTCATTATATTTGCCAAACCCGGGGTCCATCCTAAGAAATCATTCACGTTCATTTAATGACAGTGAGATCAAAAAGGATACTATCTCACACTCTTGCAAACTGGCTGGTTGGAGAGAAGTGAATTTAGTGAATGGAAAAGAGAAGCTATGGTGTTTGGGCTCAGTGGCCGTTATGCATCACACCCTGGTGAGTTGGGCCCCACGGGCGCCTTAATCAAGGCCAGCGGTCTCTTAATTGTCTTTGTGTATGACTATTTTTCGATTCCATATACAGCACTTTGTAAGAAGCAATGTTTGTTTTTAATGACTCTACTGCAAAACAGGAAAAAAGGGAGGGCGAATACTGTGTGTAGAACAGGGGTGTCAAAGTCATTTTTTTCCGCGGGCCACATTGTAGTTATGGTTTCCTCTCGATGGCCGTTATGAATTTGGGGAACCCATTAGAATGTTTAAATCCCTTCAAATATTACATATAGAGCACACAGCAAATTAATGAATAACTCGTTTTCAAATCTGAAGTCAAGAATAATGACTTTTATTGTGGTTGACATCCAAAAATATGAAATTTTGGCTCAGATTTTAGCAATCATCATGGAATTTAACAAGTTTGATTTGCTTTCGCGGGCCGAAAAAAAATGATGTGGTGGGCCGGATTTGGCCCGCGGGCCTTGACTTTGACACCTGTGGTGTAGAATGTGTTGTTGATGTATTTTTCGAATTGACTTGGCAACTTTCCAATTTCCAAAATAAGTATTTGCATGATATGAAGCGTGCACACTAACGTGAACAGACAGTCTTGGAGGGCCTAATTAGGGAGTCTTTCCTGTAAATATTCGTGTCACCTAGTGAGTGCATTGACTTCCCGTGGTCAAGGCTGAACTGGCCATCTGGCAGATAGAGCTGACCTGCCTCTTGGGCCAGTATGACTTTACTTTATTTATTTATTTTGTCCCTGCGCCCCAAACCCCCGACATCTGGCTCAAATATTAGCTCTGTTCCCTGATCCAGGAAGATAGTTTTTTACATTGTAATATAGAGCCATGTTTTGCTTCTTTATCAGAAAGCAGTGTCTTAAACTGAAGATTATAAAGAGCTGATTGTTTGCGTCGACAGAATGTAATAAAAGATGAGCATGATTAGCATTAAGCTGTGCTCTTGTCAAGGCCAGGAACCCATTAAGATGCACTTGATAAAACTGGAAAAACAGCGGTGCTGTGAAAAAACATCGCAAACACTTGTTTCAAAACTTTATTTCTTCAACACTTTTAATTGTCGCGATTTTTAATGCACGGGAAGATGCAAGGTCTGTGGCTGAAGGTTTTCTCAAGGGTATAATTTCAAACACCACCACACAATTGGATTACAGATTACCTCACAAACAGGCCACAGTACGTGAGGGTAAAGAACTGTGAGTCGGACAGGCTTCTCTGCAGCACCGGAACGCCGCAGGGGACAGTCCTGGCTCCATTCCTGTTCACCCTCTACACCTCGGACTTGAACTACAACATTCCAACCTGCCACCTTCAGAAGTTCTCTGACAACTCAGCTATTGTCGGCCTTATTACAGAGGGAGATGATCGGGAGTACACGGGACTGACAAATGACTTTGTGGACTGGTGCCAGCAGAATTACCTCTAGATCAACACCGGGAAAACCAAGGAGCTGGTAGTGGATTTCTGCAGGAGACAATCCTCACCTGCACTGTTGAAAATCCAGGGTACGGACATTTAGAGGGTAACCTGCTATAAGTACCTGGGTGTTACTCTCAACAATAAATTGGACTGGACTACAAACACGGATACCCTAATCAAAAAGGGGCAGAGTGGCCTCTTCCTACTCAGGAAACTGAGGTCTTTTGGAGTTCAGGGGTCACTCTTAAAGAATTTCTATGACTCTGGTGGCTTCAGCCATCCACTATGGAATTGTCTGCTGGTCAGGCAGCATCACCGCCCGGGACAGAAAAAGACTGGAGCGCCTTGTCAAGAGGGCCAGTTCTGTCCTGGGCTGCTCGCTGGACTCTCTGGAGAAGGTGGGCAACTGACGGACGCTAGCTAAACTAAAAGCTATGATGGACAGCCCCTCCCACCCCCTCCTGCCCACCCTGACAGCACTGGGTAACTCCTTCAGCCAGAGACTATTACACCGGCGCTGCAAGAAGGAGAGGTACCGCCGCTTGTTCCTACCGACTGCTGTCAGGCTCTGCAATTCTCAATGATCACATGTGAAAAAAAACAAAACTGGACACTTATAAATATGGGTTGATGCAACACAGCGACATATCAATATGCCTTTCTTGATACTTTCACTATGTACAATTTTTTACCGTTTTGCACATTTACATTTGCACAGTATGCAGTTGACATTTTTATTTTGTTATGCTTAGAATATCTTGTTTTCTATCCTTTCACCCTCCCACCCCATCCCCTTTCAAATTGCTGCTGTGGACTGCAAATTTCCCCATTGTGGGACGAATAAAGGTTTTCTGATTCTGACTGTTGAATTGTATGAAACAACCCATATAAACTATCTTGAACATTTCTCTCATTCCATCTCTCTCCAAGGAAAGAAATTAGTTTGGAATTCATCTTAAGCGAGCAGTGAAAAGCAGCATAGAATGCGGAAACCGGCGTGCTTCGCAAATGAAAAGCTGACCACCGTATGGGGATCACAAGGGCATCAAGTGTTCACCGAGGTGGAAAGAATACAACCAACGTGTTTAATTCCGTGGTAAATTCTGCTCAGCTGTGGCCTTGAACAGAAGGTCTGCCTGCAGCAGAGAACGCCTCTCCTGTTACTCATATAGTCTAAAAATCAATACGCCTGCAATGGTGGACAGTCTGTTGCAGGGATGATCAATCTTTTCCACTAAAGGGATCTCAGGCTGGTCTGCCGGATGCTGACATGTGCTGTTCTCTTCATCCATCTGCTGTTCTATCCTACATTGTCCCAGGTCCCCCCTTTGCTCCCTTTGCTTCCTACAAATATTTAGTTTCTACACGGTATTTAGTTGTGGCTTTATGTGAATGTTGAGAGACAGGCTAATGTGCATTAAATATGTATTATGCCCTCTCAGTCTGCGTAATAGTAGTTGTAGGAATATGATGTATCGTCGTCTCAACACCGTCACACTCACTATCGATGAAGAAAAAAAAAGCAGGTGCTCATTGACCGCAATTTTTACCACAAATATTTGTCAATGACACTCGACAAGCTACTTGGCATCGAAGAAGCTCATCTGTGACATTCAGGTTTGGGAACTACTGTATGGGTAAACAGTACCCTGTAGATGGCGGTGTTGCGTCGCTTTGGATTTGATGTCAGAATAGTTTTTGAGTGGAAGATCAAGATTAGAAAAAAGGATTAAAGAAGTTAGATTAAAGCAGTACGACAAAACGCTCCATTTTGCCTCGAACAAGCAATTTTGCATCCCAATCGGCACAGCCATTCCACCCATAGGTGGAAAAGTATCAATAAATGTTTTATCCAAATCCTTACCACAAAGTTAAAACAAGACAATGTAGAATATACGAACTTGCATCAAAGTACAGAATTTGGATCAAGGCTTATGTGACAAGATAATATAGTGAGCAATCTTGGCTGATATCTGCCGGTATTGTTTGGCATATTTTTGGGAGCCAGAATTGAGTAAAGCTTCTTTTTTTGGCTCCATCAGCGGGTGAAGATAAGACACACATACTCAAGAATGGGTTTTCTCTCAGTATAAGACATAAAAATGGGAACTTGGTTCTGTTTGGTGACGATTTTTTATGTCAAGTTTAGTTGCACTCATGTGTTCAACGCCGTTTATTGTTCAATGCTAATCAGGCGCTGACCCGCGACATAACTTTAAACTGGCACAAATGCTTGCAAGATAATCTGATTACAATAGAATGAGTGGGGGGAAGCAGCATAATAATCCTTTAAGATAGTCATCAGTGTGCAAATATCGCAGGAAGACACTCAACACGCATCTGAGGCCAAAATAATAACAGCACTCCCTTCTATTGATTTTACATTTGCCTCCCAAGCAGCTGCCACATTAGCTCCAATTTCTTCTTCCTCCCCACAAGGCTACCAGCAAAACTGTCAATCAAAACCAAATACGCTTGGACCCAGATTATCGGCGGCTGCCATTTCCTGGCGGCAGCTCGGCTAATTGAAATTCATCGGTGGAAACCTTTTTCTTCAAGGGAATTGAATAGCGCGTTTACCTTGAGTCGCATAAGCCACCTGCCACCGATAACAGCGGGTGATCGGGGCCATAGATGGACACAAACGCAAATATGTGCAACAGGGTGTGTTGCCAATAGGCTCATTAAATGATAAGAGTGCGAACAGAGGAAGGTGGGGGTACGTCAGAACCCGTCAGGCAGCTTGCAAATGATTATGCCACCAAAGGGATGTATAAATAGACATCATAGAGTGGATCACGACCAACATTGCTATTAGGTTGGACAAATGGGAATTAGATCTGGAAAAAGTTCAGAAAAACTTACATCAAAAATATCTTCTTTCATGAGAAAAAAAAAAGTTATTTCCTAAATTATATGGGTTTGGAGTTATATGAGCTTGGAATGAGAGCGGCTGTCCAAAATACAATGCTATCCATACATATTGGTTTATATAGCGCTTTCACAACAGCTGAAGCTCGAACAAAGCGCAAACATGGAAAAAGGGAAATGCTGCCCCCTCGTGGATGGGAAAAAAACATTGCCAGAGGTCTCCCCAGCGCTTTATCAGCACACAAGCAAGAAAAAAAAACGAACACATTCGCGAATGGCGCTCTGTCATATTTTCAATTCCTGAATACATTCGTGAATGGCAGTGAATGAGTTAATGACATTTCAGTCATAACGGCCCTCCAAGAGAAACGGTAACTAAAATATGAGTTGGAAATAGGCTGCTTTTTTTAAATTGTATTTTTTTAGCCCTGCATTACTTGCAATTCGATGCTGTGCCTTGCAGTAAATTGCGCACAATGGGATTATCTACTTGGTCCATGCATTCCTGCTAGTGCTTAGCGTTATAATATGTGGGGGTCCTACATTGTCATTGCTCAGGTGATACTTTTAAAGTTCTGTTAAACAACATTTAAACGCAGCGATTAAAAGCTTAATACTACATTTAAACTCAAAATATATTTGAAAATAATTTCAGTTATAACTTGGACCTTTGGCGATAGTCGCTTCTTCTTGCTGACCTTCCTTGTCCACAAAAAGCAGGAAACCTTAATTTGAGCGAATTGTCGAGTAGTTTCCCCCTCACTTTGGGAAAGACATTTTATTTTTTAATACAGAAACCATACTGGATAAATAAGATTCCTTGGGTTGTAAGGGTGAAGCATCTGCAGTTTTTTTGTTGAACAGAGATATTGGCAAGCTTTAATTTATTCTCCCGGTTCAAGGGCGATTAAATAAAGCAGCCAACCCTAACGCTGAGGCAACATCCGAACATAATGAGATTAATAAACACCATTCTTCAATTGAAGAGATGTCACAACATGCTACATGTTGCATACAGAATACAATCTGACACCTTCATTCAGATTTTAATGGAATTCATTTAATGATCAAGGGAAATTAAGAAAACAAGAGTGCTCTCTTGTGAAATACTGTACTTGTGGATGTTAATAATCAACATTAGAATGGAACGTGGGTGCTCAAATGAATCAAACACTGAGCCTCATGCGAGCAGTCAGTCCTGAACTGCGTGCGCGCGGGCGGGCGTGCGTGCATGTGTGCATGCAGAGGTGGTCTGAAGGATAGCTGCATGAGTGCCGCTGCAAAATGACTCATCCCCACTTTAGTCCTGCACAAACGGCGTGAAAATGGAGAGAGGGCTGATGAGAACGCGATGATGATGATGATGATGATGAGGAAGAGAAGGAGCGTGGGTGTGACAAAAGGTGGAGCTTTTCCAGGACGTACTGGGTGAGCGAGCACAGGTGAAGCTTTGATGCCAAAACAAGCTTTATTTGCACCAGTGTGTCCTATTTAATTATATAATAATACTGCATCAAATACATGGTTTCAAATTTTTCAAATAAAAAGAAATGCTGTCAATACACAAAAGCCTCCTTAAAAAAACTCCAAAAAGTGTTTGTCTTTAAAAATAAACAAATGCGCACACACACACACACACACACATACACATATATATATATATATATATACACAAAGACATAATTAAATAAATAATGAAATAAAGAAATTAATGAATAAATAAAGAAAGAAATACATTGTAAATATGTATTTTTTATTCACACAGCTATAAGGACACGGTCTCATCTTTGTAAGATGCAGTTATGCTGATTCTTTGCGGAGGATAAATAATATATATATATATCTGTGAACATCGTTCCGTCAACCGTATGTATTCAAATAACTGCGTAAACGGTGAAAACAACGTCATCTACTGTGGTAGCATTAAGCGAGAGGACAAAATCTATGTGGATCATTTGATTATTTTATTTACTTTTTTATCCCCCCTGAATGTTTTTTAAAAACGGGGAGAACCAACTAGTATGTCAAATAGGTTATTTTCTCTTGTCAGTGTAGAGACAATCTCTCTCCCTTTTAGATTTTGTGACTTCTGTTCCCCCTTTTCCACAACGCTGAGTCAGCATGATGAATACAGCGGGGCCAGCGCGAGGGTCACCCGCGAAAACGCCGCCACATAAGACCCGTGTTGATGCTGGGAGCGAGGTAGCATTTTTCAGCACGTTTGCCTTTGGGTGACTGTTTGGACTCCAGGGACGACGTCCAGCTCTCACTTTGTCTCTTCCTCGCACCGCGAAGAGCACAACGTCCTCCTCATCGTCACATTACAAAGCAAGACGACAGCCTCGCCGTTAAATCCCTTGCGCATACTTACACGGTTTGGTGCCTTTTTGTTTATTTTCTACTTGTTTTATGAAGTCAAAAGATCCCATTGTACATCCTCTTTCGCTCTTGAACGTGACAGACAGTATCCGTGGTTGCGAGCTGAGACAAAAATATCCCACCAAAAAAGCAATAGAAAGGATGGTTGATTGAGGTTTGGTTGAAATATATGAGCTTTTGATTTGTCGTGTTTTTTTTTAATTCCACATCACTAGATGAGGACACAACAATGGGTCATAAGTCTTTTTTTAATTACAGTTTTCAAAGATGTCTTTAGAAGAGGCATACATTGCTTTTTTGGGTTAATTTTTCTTTAGGATAGCTGGTGGATAGTCAGTTTGCTTTAAGATAATTTGTAATTTCCATGTTTTTATATTACATATGCCGCAACATCCATTCATGCATTTTCTATTGTGCTCGCTTAATGATGGTCCGCGGTATCATATTTATATTTTAGATTACTATTAAAAACACTATTTTGCTACAGTTTGCGTTTTGCGAATGAGCCAAAATATTTTTTTAACATAGAGTATTTGTCAATTGCAAATTAAAAGAAAAATGTCATGATGTAAACTACAATATTGAAATCGTTATTTGACTTTCCTTTTTATGGAAACATGGCCAATAAACTTTTTTAAAGCATTTTTGTTTTTCATTTTATTTCATTAACCCATTCATTCCATGAAAAAAAAAATGGGAATGGTGCTCTTACATATTTTCAATTCCCAATTTTTTTTCATGCTTCGGTGCTGATAAAGCGCTGTCCATGGCCTCAGACAATGTTTCTTATTAACCACAAGGGGCAGCATTTCCCTTTTTCCATGTTAGCGCTTTGTTCCAGCTTCAGCTGTTGTTAAAGCACTCTATAAACAAATACGTATGTATTGCATTGTATTTTGTACAGCCATCCCAATTTTAAACTCAGATAACTCCAGACCCATATAATTTAGGAATTAACAGGTTTTTTTTCTAATGAAAAAAGAGAGTCTAAGGTTTCTAACGCTGTATTGAATGTTTATGTAGACTTAAAACTCAATATTCTGTGGGTCCTAGAATTCAAGTGATAATGACAAAAACCCTGGCACTGGAGTGGACACATTTTTGCACATCGTTTTGCACATCGTCTGGCAGTGATATATATATATATATATATATATATATATATATATATATATATATACACACACACACACATGTGCTTTGACCTTGCAAATTAATAGCCATTTGGTGACAGATGACAAGCCTGCTCAAGGCCAGTCGAACACATGTCACTCAAGGCCGTCACATGCTCTCATGATTAGTATTCACTGTTTTTTTCTTCCCCACTCATGCCCCTCCTTCACCCCCCCCCCCCCCCCCCCGGGCTTTGCAGATGAGACTGAGTGTTGTATACGTGCGTGTTCAAGTGTGTAGGAAACAGGTGTGCGACTCCCCATTTTTCTGCTTTTGTTTATATTGTTTGTGGCCGTGAGGAGACTGTTTATGTATGTTTCCCTGTGTGTGTGTGTATCTTATTGCTCCTTAAGATATGGAACGAGGAATGGAGCCAACACCCCCTCACCTCCCCCCAGGAGAGGGGGGAGGGCCTCAATTACACCCGCCACTTACTTTACAGCCCCCAGAGACCCTCATAGCGTTGACAATTTGGTTCTGCCCACTCCTTGCAGAAACAAGGCAGGGGGGATCACGAAAGGAATGAATAACAAAAAATAAATACATAAGGATGCGGGGGAAATCGAGCAAGCGGTGGTTTTATTGCTGGTGCAGAGATGGAGGATATATACTAAACTGATTGAAATAAACCAAAATACATTCATTGGAGCATGATGTTTCTAAATTGCAAATGAAAAAAAACAATTTAAAGGACAACCGACGTCTCCGGACAAGTTGTGTCCATAATTTGTAAAATGGATTCAAATGACTTCTACTGAGCGTATTTTACAAAGATTCCACCGCATATAGCTACATTTTACGTTTTAAGACTCGTGCTGGATATTCAGGAAGTCTTGTTTTTGAGTTGGTGACTAGTCCGTACGTGACGTCACTAAAGGACCGCCCCTGACCGTAAAAAAGACGCATTCTAGCGGTCCTTCCATTACATCATTGTATTTTGCTGTACTTGTTTGGTCTGGGGAACTCGTGTTGCACCCAAAAGTCGCCAGAAGAGGGCGTCCAAGCGCCATATAAGGAATTTATCAGCCTGTGGAAACGGAGGTGGCCACAGGAGGTCGCAATTTTGTGCCTCTTTTTTTGGATGAGAGATTTCCCCCCAATGTTGCCTCAAAATGGCACAAATAAATTCTTTAATCGATTGCAAACACATATGCTTTCCTCTTCAGAACTATTTGAATCATATTCATAACTGGATGTGTAACAAGAAAGCATATTCTTCGAATCTGAAGCAATTGTTTTGATTCACTAGCAATGCTAGACGTCTTGGCGTGATGTCACGAACTGGGGGCGGGACTTTCTGAAAATGCCACAGCTAATTTTTTTGCAGATTTTGGACACTAAGTAATTTTTATTGGTGTTTTGCATTTGACTAAAAATATCATATTGTGTGTTTTGGGTATTTTAGATGCTATAAAACGTTTTTCTGATGTCAGTTAAAAAACAAAAAAGTGATCTCGGTTGTCCTTTAAGGTGATGTAGAAAGTGCAAAAAAAAATGAAATTTGACGAACCAAAGAGAGTTTAGTGCCACTCCCAGATATCGGGATCAGGCTGATTTTGGCCTCATATCAAGTATATTTGTTTAAATGGCAAGAGCGATAGGTAAAATCTCATTTCTCATCGCCAAAAATGAGCTTGCAAGCATTTGTTATCAAAAGTGTTCCAATATGCTTTCAAAAGTGTTCCAATATGCTTTCTCCTCACTCTCCCTCATCTTTTCTCCATAGCCGCTTCCACCCAGTGAGGAGAGAGCAGAGCAGATTCATTTCCCAGCGTCAACATTGCATAAGTGCTGTCGGCAAGCGGCTATCAGTGAAAAACATCTTCCAGTCTACTTGCAATGTCCATCTGCCCCTCCCACGCCGCAACGGATTGATTTGGAAGCGACAGGAGTTTGGATCGCCGGCGCGAACGAGTTGGCGCGATGGCCCGCCGGGACACGCCTTAGTGCGATTGGTTAATATGTTGCGCCTGTCGTGTATGTGCGGCCATGAATACGCTTGCGGGATCGGGTCAAACCGCTACTTCTCATATTGACGGAATCCTTGAGTGCATATATATCAGGAAATTGCTGTGCTGGCCATGTTATTGACTGGAACAGACTGGACAACATGCTGACTGTGAGTGGTGAAGTTGCCAAGAGGGGTCCAACTGTTAGAGATGCATATCAGGCCCACTGCTACTTGGTTGACCACATACATACATATATTATATACATATATTATATACATATATATATACATATACAGGTAACATCCGATTTACGAGAGGCGCGAGTTACGACCACCCGTACTTACGCCCACGACCGCCAGACATGTTTTTTTTTTTTTAATATTATTGTACGGCTGCCACCGCTACAGCCCGGCAACACTGTTGAACGCCGCAGCGTGTTTGTGATGCATTTGGTAGAATAAAGACTTGAGATGGTCCTTCTTGTTTAGATCTGTCACGTTCTGAACAAGGCAAAGAGCAGCCGACTCGTCGGCGCGAAATTGGATGTCTGGATTCCCAAGCAAGCGACAGAGACAGAGGTCTGTGTAGGATGATATATGAAGAGACAACACAAAGCACTGGACCCAAAAAGAGGACCAGGGGAATAATAAAAAATAACAAATACCAAAAATGATGAGGAGGGGGGCAAAGGGAAACCCAACACGCGAATGGGAAAAACCAAAGGCGAAAAGCAATTCGCATTCGGTGGTGCAAAAAAGGAACAATCCCGAAAGATAATACTACTTACGGGATTGGGGGGGGGGGGGGGGGGCTCGGACCGGGTAAAACACGAGCACTGAGGATATAGAAAGTCCAGGGGAATACAAAGTACAAATACAAGTTGACAGCGTTCCGTTTTAGTACCTGGTGTCCTGATGAAGCGGAAGTGGAAGCGGGGAGGCACGGCCCTGACCCCAGCTGTCAATCCGAACGTGACAATATCAAACAAGTAGGATGTTTATTTGCCGGAGCACCAAGTGCAACCACTTCTCTCAGAATTATATCCGAATGTGACAATATCACACAAGTAGGATGTTTATTTGTCGGAGCACCAAGAGCAACCACTTCTCTCAGCATTGTATAAGAACTACTTTTGTATCGCTGTCAAAGGACCATATGTAGCGTTGTGGCTCGGTTGCCAGATCCGCTCAACATTCAGCATTATGTCTCATTTATCTTAACAGAGAATATTACAACATTGCACAAAATGAGGATACAAAATAACTGTTTCTTAACAAACGCGCACAACCATTTTCTCCAGGCCGACAGCATCTCACTCGCACAGGAATCGGGTGGGTGTCGGCGCTCAGCAGGTGGGATCGCCGCGACGCAAACGCCGCGTCGGGCACATGGTCGCCGTCGCCGCCTCTTTGAGACAGTACGATTTGCTTCGTGGCGAGGTGGCGGGTTGGGCGAGTCGGCGTTGCAGACGGTCCCTGGGTCGGGCCGCACGTCGGTGCGGGGTACGGCCGGGAAGAGGGCAACCGGTAGAACCTTTTTGCTTCGGCGTCCGCCTGAGTCCGAGCGTGTGTGTTGGGTGACCTCTTCTGGCTTCTCCGTTAGCAGGGAGAGCAATTTTTCAACAGCTCGCATGCATGGGAAGCCATGCGTATTTGGGTCAGCAGAAAGCGTGTGCGCCTACACAGTAATAAAAATCGATAATACGAAATATAATATAATATAATATAATATAATATAATATAATATAATATAATATAATATAATATAATATACACATATATGCATATATACACTTATATTATACATGTATGTAATCAAAGAACCACAAGGCATAGCGGACGTTATCCAGAAAAACAACCCGTGATTGAACCAAACAAATGTGTCGTAAAGCGTTCCGTGTGCAGAGGACAAGATGGCCAACAGTAGGTTATGCCAGGACAGGGTGATGCAAGTCCATGCAAAATGTATGCCCTGCCTCCCTTGCTGTCGCCTTTCATGACTTTCACTTCATCATTTGTTGTTTTTTTTTGGATAGTGTAGTGGGGGATATCATCCTTCCTCATGATTGTGCTCGTCTTTGTCATCGTCATATGCCCCGTCCAGGGGCCAAATTATTTCCTGCTCTTTATTTTTTCCATCAAAGTCAAACTAAGAATGTGACAAACTTTTATTTTTGATTTTTTTTACGAAAACAGCAGCCAAATTGGTAGACACCATTACGATTAGCAACTGAATTTTTGGTAGATACCGTGATGATTAGCAACTGAATTTTTATACCATTTGGCATATTTGGCAAATGATATCATTGTAACCCTGTCATGCAGCCTGCATAATATTGCATGTTTTTGGTTCATCGCAAAGTGTATTCAATGTCCACGTGACAAACATTTAACAATTTTTATGAGGGCTAAAGGATTTTGGATTTTCTTTTTCTTTTATATTCCTTGAACGTGGTTTTTTTTCAAAGAACTACATCTCAAAACCCGATAGACTTCAATTAGAAGCCTCCACCCACTCCGCACCCTCACTAACATGCCTCAACAAAGTCATCCAGCTGAAGCGTTGATTATTTTAAATGAGATGTTGATTGGTTAAACTGGCCTCACCGACTAATTCTTTCAAACTGAGTAAATCGTGGGGGAGGGATTTAACTTTAAAATAAATTGGCTTACACAATACCCCTTTTATTCCCATGCACAAACAGATGGTACTGTACATTTTATGCTAAACAAAACCGATCTGCAGTCTGGCACTGAAAGCTGGTGGCGCACAAGCCTGGAACATATCATACTCCCTTCCCGACCACCCTCACCCCTCCTCCCACTACCCCTTAATCCGCCAAAGCCCAAACACATATTTAATATATTCTCAGGGCTGACTGAAGCCTTTCTACAGACCGTCCGGACACATGTATGGATAAGAAAACACGTACACATAGCAAAGAAAATATTTCAGCACATATATATATATTCAAAAAGCAAAGCACGCTGTGAAAAATGTCAAAGGATGAAGATAAATGTGGTGCAAGAAGCATTGGGGGAATGTTTAAGCGACATGCCCGTGCATGTTACCTGCTGCTTAAAGGCAGCCTGGTATGAGGGGGCCAACGTACACGCTCATGCACACAAAACTGAAAAGCTTTCACACACACTGTATGGACTGAAAATATTTGCTTCGGGAATTAGATGAAATTATCTTTGTATATTAGTTGAAAATGTTTTAATTTATCAAACTATCTGCATCAATTAAATATTTGTATATTAATACATCAAATGGAGCAATGAAATATTTGGGTATTCAGATTGAAAAATAAATAATCTAATTCTATAAATTATCAATCCTTTGGGCAGTCATCTCCCAGCCAATAACAGGGCAGACATAGACAAACAACGATTTGTGCTCCCAATCGGACCTATGTATAATTTAGAGGATTCTATTAACATACCATGGATGTTTTGGGAATGTGGGAGAAAACTTGACTACCCAGAGAAAACCCAGAACATGCGAATTCCACCGAGGAAGGGAAAAGCTGGGATCGAACCTTGGACCTCGACAGTGTGAGGCCAGTGTGCTAAATCGTCGCACACCAACCAGTTTTTATTTTAGGATATTCGATATTTTATAATTATTGTTAAACAGTAAATAGTTTCTCGAAAACATTTGTGAATTTTTTAGACAAATCGATGAAAAGGTTCCTTCAGCAGTCATCTGCACTTCTTTGATAATGTCGGACGTTTCGCTCCTCATCCGAAAAGCTTCGTCAGCGAACTAAAGTTGTGCTGGTAGCTCTGGCCCTATAGTTATCCCTAATGGACAGAGGTGTCGGTGCCAGACCTCTGATTTGATAGATCCCTGCTCTTAGGTTGGGGGGAGCAGTGGACTACTCCCAGAAGCTAATCTGATTAATCAGACTTAATCAACTTCAGTTCGCTGACGCAGCTTTCCAGTTGAGGATCGAAATGTCCGACACCTTCAAAGGAGTACAGATGATGGGTGAAGAACCCTTTTCATTGATGGACCACTCCTGTACGACTGAGAGCTTACACAGACGTATTTTTAGATATAGATTTTGATCTATGAGACACAGCGATGCCAGAACCACAGTTGCCATTTTGCTCGTTAAAACAACACAATTAAGTAAGTCTGGATAGTGAAAAGTGACCAGTTGGAATGGAAACTGTGTCAGGCTGTCAGCCACAAAGTGTGTCCAGTTATTTAAATAAAAATTAACTCGACAGCTCTCCATTTGGAGCGCTGCTAACACTAGCTAGTGCTGCGAGCTAGTGCTGCTTGCTTGTCAGCGTAATAACAACCGCTTCAGGCGTGATACCATACAATGTCTGCGTAATTATGTATTTTTGAGCGTCTTTAATTCAGCGACCAAACACTACTTGTAGCCATTCTGTTCAAGTCCGAACCAAAAGTTTAAGACAGATAATTGACCCAAACAGACTCTGCCTTGAATGTATTGTCTCTCCTTTGTATGAGAAGGTCTCAATTTTTCTTGATAGCCCCATCTGTTCCACAAAGGTCAATAATGATAATGCAAGTTCCGACGATTCAGTTGCATACACACTTAAAGGACAACCGACGTCACTTTTTTGTTTTTTAACTGACATCAGAAAAACGTTTTATAGCATCTAAAATACCCAAAACACACAGTATGATATTTTTTGTCAAATGCAAAACACCAATAAAAATGACTTAAAGTGTCCAAAATCTGGAAAAAATTGAGCTGCAAATTGGGCATTTTCAGAAAGTCCCGCCCCCAGTTCGTGACGTCACGCACAAGACGTCTTGCATTGCTAGAGAATCCAAACAATGGCTTTAGATTCGGAGAATATGCTTTCTTGTTACACATCCAGTTATGAATATGGTTCAAATAGTTCTGAAGAGGAAAGCCTACATGTTTGCATTTTGAGGCAACATTGGGGCAACAGTGGATCACCAGAAAATATCCACAAAATGGCGACCTCCAGTGGCCACCTGCGCTTCCACAGGCTGATAAATTCCTTATATGGAGCTTGGACTCCCTCGTCTGGCGGCTTTTGGGTGCAACACGGTTCTCAGACCAAACAAGTACAGCAAAATACATTGACGTGATGGAAGGATGCTACAATGCGTCTTTTTTACGGTCAGGTGGCGGTCCTTTCATGACGTCACGTACGGGCTAGTCGCCAACTCAAAAACAAGACTTCCTGAATATTCAGAGCGAGTCTTAAAACGTAAAATATAGCTATATGCGGTAGAATCTTATTAAAATACGTTCAGTAGAAGTCATTTGAAGCCATTTTACAAATTAAGGACACAACTTGTCGGAGACGTCGGTTGTCCTTTAAGTGTTGTCCAAAAAGCCGTTAGTCGTCGTCTTCATGGCCATCTGCATCACACTGGTGGGGGGAAACAAGACAAATGGCGCCATCTGTGAAATCTTGGCGTGGTTCGCGCACAACGTGTCATTGGTCGACCAATTTACATACAGTAGTCACGGCTAGCACCATCAGTGACGGCAGCTCGGGCTTTGTGTTTTGCTCGCGAGGAGCTGTGATTTGCATGAATTCCACTTTAAGAGTTAAAAGCGCTACAGTCACTCCCCAAAAAGAACGGCGTACCCAGAAATGATGTGATGCAGTGTGTTACGCCATCACAATGAAAGATTCAGTGTCGGGGAAGGACGAGAAGAGCAGCTGTCTGCAAACCTCCTCTGCTCCATACAAGCTGTCACTGTCAGCATTTCCGACGATGGAGTTTACTTCTTCCAACGCACGACTGCTCGAAATTGCTTTTAAATCATTTCCGCGTTTTGTAATGGCGTTCCGGGTGTGAAGCGGCGAGCTTTTATAATTTAGCATGACCCCTCGGCACACTCGAAGAAATCCATTAAAGCGAGACCAATCAAGGCAAATATGCGGCTAAACGAACGTTGTCATTTATTTTTATGAATGCAGATAAAAATGCAAGCATTATTAGGTACAACGTGTGTTTGGAGCTGTCACACTCATGCTATGATGCATATAAGAAGTCTTTGCAGTGTTTGTCACTTTTCGCGGTTTGAATGACTGGAATGACTGAAATCTTTTTTGCTAATTCATGGTAAATCCATTGGTCCATCCATTGGTCCATCCATCCTTTGCTCAATCCATCCATCCACCCATCTGTAATCATCCATCAGTCCATCCAACCATCCATCGGCCCATCCATCCATCGGTCCATCCATCCATCCATCAGTCGGACTAATCCATCCATCCATCCGTCCATAAGTCTACCCATCCAACGGACTATCCATCTGTCCATCCATCTATCCATAGGTCCATCCATCCATCCATCCATCCAGTCTTTTTTATAGGTTTATATGTCTACTTTCATATTTCAACAGGGTAATGCAGTTCAAACTTGCTGAGGCATAAATCCAAACAGACACAAACAGTCACTCGCACGGCTTCCTTCCTTCCTGTAAAATTCTCGGGCCATTAATAGATTCACATCATTTTTATTCTAGCGGCGCTGAAGGTCTCGCACATCCCAACATCCCCGTTTCCAATTTCCTCCTCTACTTCCTGCGCACGTAAAGCCACCACACTTTGACGTCACTTCCTATGACCGCCGTGACTCCAAAATGACCGCGTGCATACAGGACCCGTCCACGCTCATCCGTCTCAATTTTTATTCCTCATCCGTGTCGCTCTACGTTTTGATCTTGAGTCAGTGAGAAAGATGCACAATGCTCAATGGGACAGGAAGAGGATGTGAAAACGTAACAGAAGATCTGTTTATACCATGAGCTCTGAATTATTCAACGATACCTACCGAAGCTCAAGTGTTAGACATCGGGACAAAGCGTGTGAGAACGCCAGTATTTTTTTTTCCTTGATCCGATCTTGATGCATTGAATTACAGTGGTACTTCTACTGATGAAATTAAGGGTCCTGGAAGAAATGTATTAACTGAATATATTTTTAAAATAAAGACATTCATGTAAATGCCCTAATTAGTTCCAAACACCCCCAAAACACAGACATATATGCTTCCTCAAGCATAAAAATGCATCGAAATATTTAACACGTGTTAGAATTATATTATTGCACAAAACACGAGAGTTGCGCATGATGTAAGAAAAAAAATAATAGAGTAAAGGACAATAATTGGTGGTCATTTAACTTTCTAACTGTGTCCTCATCGTTTCTTGACTTCTTTAGTTCAAGTTGTCTCTCAGAAGTGCTTTTTACCTGCCGTTTTGAATTGATCCAAGGTCGTTTGCTTTTGTCGGCCTTTAAAAGTCCTTCCAAAAGGAGTGGATAGACGGATTTCGATAATCAGGTACATCTTGTGAAATGAGCAACCTTAGTTTAGACGTCACACTGTTTTTGCCGCATTTAATCAATTAACATTGTTTAACTCCTGCCTCACAAGTAGCTTCAACCCCGGTCATAGGTCGTTGGCTTGAATGTACAGTTTCGTTTCCCAGCGGTCATTCACCATTAAATAAAAAATAAAATACAGTAAAGTCTCGTTATATCGATATCGGATATATCGATAGTCCCGGTTATATCGATACTATTTCTATGCACGGACGGAGAAAATTACATGCAAACAGGGTCGGATATATCGATAGTCCCGGTTATATCGATATTTTTCGGATTCCCTTGAATATCGATATAACGAGACTTTACTGTAAAATAAAATAAAAAAGTGGTTGAGAGAGTGAGGAAAAAAAACAGACTGCAAACGCCACTGAAAATATGTGCCACATGTTTGGAAAGTATTAAAAACAAAGCTGACGACAAGCCAGGTGGAATGGCAGATTGTCAACCTCATTCATCAGAACCTCGTTGTTCTGTCCACAGTCCTCGCAAATGTCTTGAGAGAATAAATCTGAACAGGAATCATCTCAAACTACAACTCGTTAATGGAAAAAATATTGTTCCAGGACAGGTGAAGGCTATTCCGAAGTAATCTTCTAATCAAACCAAAGTGCCTATCACCATCATAACACATCAGTCGGATCCAATCGAACCTTTTACACTTAAGCAATTAGTTCTTTGTCAAACCCCGATCCTGTGAGGGCATTAAAGACAGGGAAGGATTAAGGTGGCAGCGCTTGGCAATCGCATGATCCAAACTAAGATTAGCTCAAGGCACACCTTGTTGTGTCTTACCAATCGGCGACAAAGGTTAAAATAGGGAGTCTAGTTACCAAATAGCCATGATCTAATGATTTAGTCGTGATTTAGTCATCATTTCGTCGCCATTTAATCGCGATTTAATCTGCTATGATTGCTTAGCGCGAAAGATCACCTGTGCCACAGGTGAATGTTCAATTTCGGCAAGTGTCTGTTTTTTTTTGGGTTCAACTGAGCAATGTCATGAAATGCATTTGTAAGTGTTATGATTTCAATGCAGTTATCTGAAGTGTTTGTGAGGACTTTGGTTTGGTTGTCTGATGCGCTACTTTAAAAATAGTTACAGTTTTTGACACTGTGGATTTACATCTTCTCAAGGAGGGCCGTAACAAGTAAATGCTTATGTAATGATCAAATTGGTGGATTACTAGTTTTGTAATCACTCAAGTTAACTATGTGTTTGTTGAATTGGGTTAAAAGTTTGTTTTTTACAAGTTTGTTTTTTACAAGACCTTGGTCTCTTTTGGTGAAGTGGACAACTCTTACCTATCTGAGAGTTTCGACTATCACTTCAACTTTCGTCGAACCTGTCACTGCTTCCAGGTGATGCATTTGTTGTTTGTTCGATTATTGTTCATGTGATTGTAAACAACGAAATATTTGCACAATTTCAACATGATTGATTCTTCAATCACAATTTGACATTTGTGTGCGGATTTTAGCAAGAATCATGGAAGTTGATAATTTAATTGCTTTTGTGGGCCGAACAAAATAATGTCGCGGGTCGGGTCTGGCCCCGGGGCCTTAAGTTTGACACTTGTACTGTAGATAAAGTTTCTAACGTGTTAAATCGACAATCAACCAAATCATGTCATATGTTTTGGGGTGCTATGTCAAAAATAATAACATTCTGTGCTAAATTTCAATAAAGTACAAACAAAATGTATCCTGGACACAGTTTTATCAAACCTTGAAGAAAAATATTTATCAATCTATTGATCTATCCATCCATTTATTTATTTATTGTGCAACGTTGCTTTAAGAGAACATGGCCACAATCCGGCGAGAAAAATCTCCACACCACTTCCTTGCAAAGATGCCACATGGTATGTATTCCAAAAATCATTCAAGCCCTCCCTCTTATGTGATGCCACGAGCAGCAGGAGGTGAGAGAATATTACTTTTATATCTCTGTACAGGTTCCATTAGCTTAAATTAAAATTCAGGTGAAGTACTCATTTTCCCAGTGAAGTCTGTGATGGACGCAGTGTTGCGTGGATCGACATGCTTTTCCAATTTTCATCATCATCAGCTCATGTGATTATCTTGTCTGTAATCAGAGTTACAGGGTTCGGATTGGGCCGGAGTCATACGGCAAGGACACAATATGAGTGTCGCGCGATACTTCAAACTTGTCTACATACAGGTTTTAAGAGACAATGTCCCCAAGACTACTACTTCATGGACAGCAGTTACCCTGTGATCAGGTTGCAGAGTGCACCAAAAAGTTAAGGAAGATATTTTATCCCATTTGCCGATATATTGAGCGAATCATTGCACTTGCACTCTGTAAATGATACCGCAGTTGGATTTTTGTTTTTTTCAGACATAGTCAAACCTTGGGATGTGTTTTCTGGCATCGTATCCACCCCGCCATACAAGATAAGCGTCACCTCCAATCTGGCAAATCCAAGGCTCAATGGTTGACCTCGAAAAGGCTGAAAATTTGTACTTCAAGATCTACCACGACCTTTAAGGATGTTTGTAGCCTGTGGCTTTCTGTGTTTTTTAACCTTGAGTCAAATGCAAAAACCTGCATGAACACATGGGAGAGTACGATATAACATTATTTCAAAGACCCCAAAATACGTCGATCCACCCTTTCCTCAAACCTCGCCATCACCCTAACTCAGTGGTTCTTAAACAGGGTTCGATCGAACCATAGAAGTTCGATGAGTCGTCTCAGGGGTTTGGTGGATCCTCCGCCGCAGAGGTCCACCCCTCAGTCTAGTCTGCAGTTAGTGGGCACAGACATTGAAAGAAGGGTTTGATGAATGAGCATATGAAACTGGTGGGGTTCGGTGCCTACAACAAGATGAAGAACCACTGCCCTAACCCAAGAACTCACAAGCCTTACCCATGAGCCTGAGCTTAAGTCTAGGACTTGAGAGGCTTCTAATTGTGAAACCGAGGCCGATTCATGTGTCCTTTTGACCCTGATTCCTGTCGTTAGTTTCCGTACTAACCATCCAAGTATGCTCTGGACATGATGAGTGCGCACAATTTGTCTGCAGACCATTAGATGAGGTCATGAGTGTGCAGTGCATGGGTTGGATCCATTCCCGCGCAAGGGAACCAGTACGGACGCTACGACATCAGAGGGAGGAAAGATAACCGTGAGATTGTTATTGATCGTTTATTTCTAATGGAGCCAGACTGGATCGTACACATTTGTCTGACGCTGGGCGACTGGAGGAATTCTAGCTTTTATCGTCTTTTTTTTAAGGGGATAAGAGGCCTGATTCTGATCTGAAGTTCTCTGATTTAATGTAGACTTTGTTTCCAGTGACGTTGCCATGATGTCTCCAGATCGTGCCAGTGAGGAACAAATAAGAAATAAAAAATACTGATTTATACAACATGAACCATGCAGTGAGTAGCCAGTTGGGGTATCCTAAGTATTTGGATGTGTTTAGAAGAACAATTCATCCTTTTGTTGAGTTTTAGCGAAAAGCTGAAATTAAAATAAGCAAATAAAAAAATGAATGAATGAGCATAACTGTGCATTGAGATTAAGGTGAGCTGGTCACGTTCATGCAGCAGCAGCACATTGTGCAAGTTCAGGCTTTGTTGTTGTGTGTCCCCGTCCCAAAAATGTTTGAGAGAATAAGTGCTGTCACCACGGGAATCCAATTATGAGCTGATACAAGAAGTGAATTCAATCTACTGTATGTAGTCTGATCAGACTACATACCTGAACACGAGAACAATTTTGTATTTCTGTGGCTATCCGCGGAGTACCCCAAGGCACACCAGTGGGCTGCCTCGCAAACCTCACAATGCAGTCCATCCCCTGAATACTTTGAATTTTATCCATTTAAATCATGTTATTTCACTGCATTGCATCATCCAGAATAACGATAAAACTCGCGATTGACAATGCAAATAGGATAGGCATGAATATACCGGGCCAGTATTGGGTCTGACAGGGCTCAGAGTAACCCCTAACCCCCAAAAAAACCCAGTCACGAGTTTTGCGAGTTATTGTGGGCAAGGATAGCCACAGAAGGACAGAAGGGGCAACTCCAAAGAAATTTTGGAAGGTTACGCCCCTTAAAAACCCACACCCAGCATCCGAACACTGCAGCTCGTACACTCAGTAAACTTTGTAAAACCAGATTTTATGTTCGTATGCAATTTTGGGTTACTTTTGTCTCTATTAACTCAGCCACTGACAGACTATGTCCCAAAATATGTCCGCTCCATTGCCAGGGTTTTTGTCATTGTTACTCAAATTCCAGGAGCCACAGAATATTGAGTTTTAGGACTACATAAACATTAAATGTTGTGTACGAAAGCGTAGACTATCTTCTTTCATCAGAAAAAAAGTTAATTTCTAAATTATATGGAATTATATGATCTTAAATTGAGGGTGGCTGTCCAAGATACAATGAAATACATACATATTGGTTTATATAGCGCTTTAAGTGCTGAAGCTGAAACAAAGTGCCAACATGGAAAAAAACAGAGATGCTGCAACCTTGTGGAAAAGAAAAAAAACATTGCCAGATGTCTGGCCAGCGCTTTATCGGCACCCAGTGAATGAGTTACAGTAAATGCACAAAACAAAAATACGGTGGCAATTTAGATCGGGCATAAAATGTCATAACGTCATTTCAATGGATGTAAACGGGGAAAATCGGTTTGCTATCCGAGCAAATGCTTGGTCAGGGAAGGAATTAAATGATGAGATTGTACTGTATGTGACTCACTCGCTCACAGACCTCAATAACGTTCCAACTGTTCAGAGGAGAGAAAAAAAAATGCTTTTGTGCCGTATTTATTCATCCCTCTGTTGCATCCTGCAAAAAAAGACGACTTTTCCCTCCGAATCTGCCGATATGAGTCAGTATAGGTGTTGACAGAAACACCCATCCATCCATTTCTACATCTGAAACTGATATTGAGATCCTCACAATAACGTTACAGGGTTTTTCGGAGATCTTTGTTTACTCCTCTTAACTTCCGGTTAACTAGATGTGAAAAATATAATTCCAACAACAAAGTGCTGCACGTGCTCATCTATGATTAGCATATACTTAAACGCCGCCTTAAGAGGAAATCACAGTACGAGTGAAAACAACTTTTTGTCACATCAAATTTTATTGGATGAAACTTTTTTAATGATCCTCACTTGTAATGGCCAATAACACTTGGCTTTTAGTCAAATAATTCACCTCAATGACTTGGAAAGTCGTAAGAGTACATTGCGTGCTCTACTGCAATGTTAGTCGAACTTTCATGAAGCAGAGCAAAAACGGCACATTGCAAAACACCACCAAAACTCTCATGATCAACGTATGTATGGATATTTGGAAATAAATACAAGCATGTCTATATTTACTTTTTTTTGTACTGGCATTCCTGCTATATTGTCTTTGGCCTTATGTGATGTGGCGATAACTGCAATATTTTGCCATGCTTACATCCTGGGCCAGTTTCCAATGTCGTTCTTGAGCGGACAAAATGTTTGAGTACCCAGTTCCTCCAAGGACCCCGCTCATGTGTATGCGGTTTTTGCATGCGATTGTACAAACAGAGGCCTTGAGGGATTGATTAGTGGCTTGTTTTTCCTTGTTGTGGAGCTCTTGCTATTAACGATGCAATGGTTTTCATTTGTGCATCATCTCTCCTGAATACATTGTGTCAGTTTCTAGTTACTTAGCAAGTTTTTATTCAAAGTGGGGTAACATTCACTCTAATCAACTGACTCTTTGGGGATAAATTGAAGGCTGCTTGGAAATATATATTTGGATATTTGTATTCATACAAATGGCTACTTCGACAAAGTTACATTGAGCGACATTTGAACTGCGACTGATATTTCATTCCATTTAAACAATCAAAAAATATTAAGTGTCATGTAGTCACTTGCATGACCACATCCACTCTCTTTACCCCTTGCCCCCACTACCACAAGGAGCCAATGTTTCGTAAAGTACACAGGGTAGTAAAATATAAAAATTGGGTACAGGTAGAAAAAGCAATAGGCAATTCATACAGAGCAGTTCATATGTATTAATCACATTTTTGAGGAATGAAAGGGACTTCAAAATCATGGATAACTTTATCCATGTCAGATTTCAATAGATTTTTTTTCTGATGTAATTGAAATGTCTGCCTGGTGTGCTTAATTTTTGCATGTCTATCAGTGAATGAGTTTTCATTTGTTTTAAAAGTGATATTGTGCAAATATTTATCTTTGCCAAATGTTGAATTGAATACTACCTGAATACTAGGTCATTATTTTATTAAAGTAACAGAAGTTGAGTCAAATTTTTGGCTCTTCAGACCACCTTGGTTGCTTTCGGAAGTGGATTGGTAAAGGGGGAGGGGGGGGCAAACAAACAAATCCGAGATGTCACCTTGAGACTTAATTTGAGCCAACCAACCTTCATGATGCCGCAAGGTGTGTTGGCTCCTCCCTGGCTCCTTTCCGTGGAAGGTTCGCGGCTGCGACTGCCCATCGTCGGGCTGCTCAGCTCCCGATACCGGCCATTGCTGTACACTCCCTCGGCTCCGAAGCCCCGAGCAGAGCCGGCAGACACCTCCAAGTAGGGCCGGGTACCGCCGCCGCCGGAGGCTTGCGTCGGCCGGCACAAGTCCAGAAAATGTCCCGACGAATCCGAAGAAGCGTGGAGCCCCGCCATGGTTCAGAAAAGCAGAAGCAGCAGCACCTCCGCGGTGTCGCGGCAATAGCCCATATTTTTTTTTAACCCACACAAAAAAAATAGGCGATTTGGACTTGGCGCGGTGCCCGAAACAGGGAGCCGGCCGGCCGGTGTCCCTTCACTACTCCTCCGCTCCTTCCAGGCGACTGGCCCACAGCTCGGAAGCGGTCCGGACGGGGATGGGGGGCGGGGTCCAAACCAGGTTTTGATCCCGAACAGCTGCGCTACTACTCCACTTGTGCTGTGTCGAACCGGGACTGCCTTGTTGGGTTTCACACGCACGCACGCGCAGACACAAACTCACGCACACAAGCAACTATCGTGCATCCGCGGGACAAATTCAATACTCCGCGTGCACGAGCGCGTCGCTGGTATGGTGCCGCTCGTGCCCGATGTGCGCGTGAACCGTGTTCACCAAAAAGCAAATTGAAGCAGCTCAATGAGATCTGCAAGTGATTAACAGTTTGACTAATGTTTGTACGAATCTGAAAATTTGACATCAGTATTTTGACTTATGTAGATGTTTTCCACCATCTGTAGTTTTGTAGGAGTGCAAATGCCGCTGTGAAAAAATAGGAAGAGTAAAAATTCAAGACTAAAATAAACACGTTAAAATGAATTGATAATGACAAAATTACCCAAGTCCAATTACAAAGTGATGAAGAAGTCCAAGGTGGCGCCTGAGTATGCAGCCTTCAGCAAGTGCTCTCACGAGGCTTGCTTTTTTGCTGTTGTTTTTTGTTTTCTTTTGTCACTTTAAATTGTTGTGCGTCGTGTGGAACAGATGTGGATTGTTTTTCAGCATTTTTGGCCACGACATTCATCGAGAACACTGCTGAGCGGTTGCTTCTTTTCGGCAGTACAAATATGCCAGCACTGTTTTTGATTTGAGCGATGTCAGTGCATTTTGACTGTCATCGCAGGACAGTGAGGATGAAATGTCACAAGAAAAATAAATTCGCAAGTAAATACCAATCCTTAAAAATTTATTTGTACAAGTAACAAAGTATATAGACTTAAAGGACAACCGACACCATTTTTTGTTTCCTAATTGACATCAGAAAAACGTTTTATAGCATTTAAAATACCCAAAACACGCAGGCTGATATTTGTAGTCAAATGCAACACCAATAGACCAATAAAAATGAGTTAATTTAATTTAAAACGGATTTTCTTACAGTGTGTTGTAGGTGTTCAAATACCTGACATGTTTTGGGGAAGTATACGCCGAAACATGTCAGGTATTTGAACACCTAGAACACACTGTCTGTAAGAAAATAATCCGTTTTAAAATAGATATCAAGTAGACAGTATGAACTTAATACAACTATTACCAATAAAAATGACTTACAGTGTCCAAAAACGACTTCAAAATGACCTCGGAAAGTTTCAGTTTCAGAAGGTCGCGCCCCCTCGTTCGTGACGTCACGGCAGGACATCCTGCCTTGTTCTACAATCCAAACAATGGCTTCAGATTCAGAGAAGATGCTTTCTTGTTACTCACCCAGTTATGAATATGATGAAAATAGTTCTGAAGAGGAAACCATAAATGTTTGCAATTGATTAAAGAAGTCCTTCCGTATCATTTTGAGGCGTCTGGACTCCAATGTAGCTCCCCGAAAATGCACAAGATGGCGCCCAAGCTCTGTTAGAAATGGGCTGATTTGTCTGCTGGGAATTTGTCTCAACTAGAATCAAATAGTAGTGTTGGTGCAACACACAACGATTCACCATCGCATTATTTATGTGTTTTCCTTCTAATTTCGCCATCAACACGGATCAACACGATGTTTTCAGACGAAACAAAGTACCCAAAATGCATTGTGTGTCGCTTTCTCGATCAGGGGCGTTCCAAACGTGACGTCACGTCAGGCATCGTCATTAACTCGAAAACAAGACTTCCTGAATATCCAGCACGAGTCTTAAAACGTAGAATATAGCTATGTGATGTGGAATCTTTGTAAAATACGCTCAGTAGAAGTCATTTGAAGTGATTTGACAAATTATGGACACAACATGTCCGGAGGCGTCGATTGTCGTTTAAGTCGGTTTTTCAGACATCAGTACTGGGCTGTAAAAAAAAAACAACAAAAAAAAAAAAAAAAAAGAAAATTAAATACTCATGTCAAGTCAATAAAAGTTTACTGATTCTTTTCAGCAAGCCATATTTTTGTAATTAATCAATTAAGAAAAAAGAAAAAAAGAAGAAAAAAATCAAGCCCCGCACACACATGACTTGTGATTGTAATCAGTTGCGGTCATTACGCTTCGGAGGTCAGCGCTATCTGCAACGAGGGTGGGACGGATACCGGTATTTAGGGAGTCAAAGGTCATTTTGTCAGGTTTCCCCAGGCGGCAGAATGTAGGCCTCGTTGGTGATAAGTGAGTCCATGTGTGTAACCACAACAGTACAAACGTCCTCCCGCTTTCAGACTGGAATGAGAAACGTCAGGTCACGTGATAAGCGTGACAGCATTTGACGAGGATGTCCGAAAATGAATATGCGCCGCCGTGGGACAGGAAGAAGCAGACACTTCCTTTCCTGGAATTATGAATTATGCATTGTCAGAAATTATTTAGTAAAAGTTGTGCTTTTAAAAGCTGCGGCGCTAACTGCTGTGCTTTCATGTCACAGGATGTCCTCTTAAACACGCATGATTCAAAATATTTGGCTTCCTTCGCCACATAACAGAAAATGGAATTTACGTCTCTGAATTAGCTTCTTAATACAATATGGTTAAAGCACAACGTACTTAAAGCCCCCCTCCCCTGGTTGAAACATATGACTCAGCCACGCTGTGAAAATGATGCACTCTAAAGTGGACACAATACATAGGAGCTTTACACATGCTTCGTGTCAAGTCGACTTCAAAAATAGATAATTAAATTTAATCCTCTCTCGTCAGTCTTTCTCTGGACCATGTGCATGCACTCGGAGTCAACAACGAGGCACCCTCAAGAGGAATTTCAACATCTCAGACATCTGTTTTTACCTCCTAAGACATAAAATGATCAAATCAAAATACAGTGACACCTCGGTTTATGAACCCCTTGGCTTACAAACTTTTCAGTTTACGAACGTTAAATTTATGAAAATTTTACCTTGGCATACGAACTTTTTTCATACACGGAGCTGCCTCAATGAGTGATGTGTCGTTTGCGAACGAGCCCGTTCTTCTAACAACAAAATGGCACCCGACTGTTTTTGTCCTCTATTCCCCACCCCCAGTCTTCGGTTAAAGCCACGTGATTGGTCAAGAACGCAGCAGTGAGGGGAGGTGGTTTAAACATTAAAGAGACAGGCAGATGACAGTGAGAGTTTCAACTTTGATAATTCAAAGGCAGAGTGTAGACTGCAAGGTTAAAATATCCCATCAATCAGGCTCCACAAACAACCTGCACAAGCCATCTGTATGTACACTTGATGCAAAAAGCTATCAACCCAGTTAAAAAGAACACAATTGATGAGGAACTAGATAAAATTATCACAGAGATAGCATCCACAAGGGATCATTCCTCAAGATGGTGAAAGAAGAAGGTTACGTTCCTCATCAAGTGTTTAATGCTGAGGAAACCGGCCACTCCCTTCCGTCAAGCCATCAACGACCATCACAAAGGTAAATAAAACGACTTCATTATACAGTAGTTTATTTCTTTAATTATAATACCATAGCACATTTATTATACATAAAATAAGGTATATTTTGTGTAGTTTTAAGGCTTAGAAAATTACAAAGTAGAAAATTATGTTTTATGGGGACCTGGGAAGGGATTATTCTCATTTTAATGGTTTCCTATGGGAAATTTATTTTTGGGATACACACTTTTCGCTTTACACACTCTGTCTGGGAAACAATTAAGTTCGTAAGCCAAGGTATCACTGTACTTGTGTTCGACCTGAATCAATACCAAAGTAAAAACAAGTATGTTTAAAATTTCTTCTGAAAAGTTTTCCAACAGTTGCAAGCTCGCAGTCATTTCCTGTGGCGGGATGCCTGCCAGTCGTCCGGCATTACGCGGCACGGCGCCATTCCTCCTGTCGGCCTCTGATTGAAGATCTTCGAAGCCTGCCGTAATCGCTCGAGGGCTCTAATGGCCCTTCTCCCTCCTTTCCACTCCTTGTTTTTCTCCTCCTACAGACGAGATGTATTGATGACAGGCGCCTATTGATCATTTCTGCTAATTCCGGCTGGCTTCCAAAGAGAGAGGCAGCGGGAGGGAAGAAGGGCCGACGGGGTCATGCGGTCAAACGGGGATTTATCACCGGTTGGGAGGACCATGGGGAAGAGAATTTTTGTGTTTGAATGTTCTCTTGTTTGTCTGCATCAACTGGATGCAATCTCTGAGACCTCAAGTGTGTCGTCAATCGTCGAGGTGGCGTCTATCCGTCTGTCTATCTTCTGCTGCTTGTCCCCATGAGGGACGCAGATGAGCTGGACCTTAAAATTGCGGCATTGAGATTGTTATGGAAAAACACAAATTTTGTCATTTCAGGCGAGGGGGTTAATCATTTAACCTACTGGATGAGAAAGAACAACATAAAAAGGAGGTACAAAAAATGTGTAAAAAAATTGGACCCCTGAGAATGTATATCCTTGGGTATATTAGACCCAACCATTGTCACAAACACATTTTGGCGGTAATTTACAACTCCCCGAAGAGCAGGATGAAACCCCGAGTTTGGTTTCCTGTGTTTTACTGACACCTATTGGATTAGACAGAAGTAACTAGCATAAATTGAATTGTGCAGTGCTCGATTTCCGACAGGTTTCCGTCTTATGACAGATAGAACCATGTATGCACTATCTATCTATCTATCTATCTATCTATCTATCTATCTATCTATCTATCTATCTATCTATCTATCTATCTATCTATCTATCTATCTATCTATCTATCTATCTATCTATCATATCTATCTATCTATCTATCTATCTATCTATCTATCTATCTATCTATCTATCTATCTATCTATCTATCTATCTATCTATCTATCTATCTATCTATCTATCTATCTATCTATCTACATTTTTATTGACATAAAAAAATTCTTATCCCGTGACTGCAAAGTGTCCTTGAGAGTTTTGAAAGGCGCTTAGACATTAAATGTATTATTATCTATCGACATATCTACCTTTCATAATTTTGCTGCTGTGAAATATAAATTTCTCCAGTACGAGACTAATAAAGGAAAATCAAATCGATCAACATATATACCGACCTATCGACCCATTAACCTACCTATCTATCGAACTAGCTAGCTAGCTATTATTTTTTGTAATGACATAGGCTGCTAGAACTCTAACTGATGAACAAGAATAGAAAAATAAACTGAGAACAGTATATTTTAAAAGCGGCTCGGAAAATGGAAGATGAATTTAAAGAAATGCGTTACTGTATGTCCTATTTATTAGACGTTTTCATTCGTTTCTATGGGATTTGGTGTGAATAACTCAAACCAGGTGTGATGGTGTGTATCCAAGTTCATCTGTTCATTAAAAAATCTAATTAAAGATGATTACCGGCTCCATAATATATACTCCTAATTATTTATCATTTATATATTTTCCTCATATCTTCCATTGGGTGTATTTCTGTCCACTAGAGGGCAAAAGAGGAAGCCTTGGGATACTCGTGTCCTACAGCAATAGAGTGAAAAGTCTATACAGTATATCTATTTTGTAATTAGAGGAATGGTAAATTAAGAAATAAGCATAGATTTATTTGATTGAAAAAAAATCAGAATCTCTTCTATCACAATGTTCTTAATATATTTTTGAAACGACTAAATCTGTGGACGGTTGCATCCAAGCCACCACATCAGACTTTAAAACTTAAAAAATAGAGCATTTATTTAGTAGCAACATGTTTTCATTTCACAGGGGCTCCAGGTGAATTTTAATTCACTTAAATTCAACACCAAGGACAGTTTTCGCTTCCTCTCTCTGGAAAAGCTTCCAAAGCACATATATGACAAAGGCCACAGTGACATAAGATGACACAAAGCTTCCAAAAAGCTCAGAGTGGGGAAAAAAATTAACACATGCATTGAATTGAGGTCCACTTACTAGCGTGACAATGCACCTCGGAAAGGTGGACAATTGACACATGAAATATATTCATTCACACAGGTTCTTCTTTTAGGAGTCGATCAACACATTCCTGAGAATGAAGCTTTGAGTGTATCCTTCAACCCCCGAAGTACTGTAAACAGTACACTGAATATATGTACCGCATACAAGACAGGCTGTGACAGTAACTCCACTTTCAAAAGCATCAGGATTGCACGCAAAATAAAATGGCTGCACTGGTGTCACATTTAGTTTTAAGTTCAAGATAGTTGGAGCTATTTTTTGGCTGGTTATTTAATATGACTTCAAAATCAGCAACACTTTGGAAAATAGTTCATTCTTCATAGAGGCCTCAAGCTTTTTATTTGGCAGACTGTCAAAGTGAACACAAAACTAAGGGAATCGGAGCTTATATATTTAAAACAACCAAACAAATGTGCTTGGAGAACGGCCCGCCAGATTAATCATAACCTAAAAATGCAAAATGCCAATGGTATTATCAATGCTAATAGTTAGCATATATAGTAGAGTAATACCTCGGCTTACGAACGCTTTAGCTCACGAACTTTTCCCCTTACAAACATTAAATTCGGTGGCTGGCAGAGTCGTTTCCACACCCACTTTCTTTGAATGCACTCACTGCAGACGTGGTTTGCTATAGAGTGGAGTACTTTTGCTATTATGGGACCGAAAAAGACCCCACCACATGCTAGTGTTAAGACGAAGAAAATTACGGTCGAGCAGAAGAATGAGATCATCGAAAAAGACGAACAAGGTGTGCGTTTGTGTGACTTAGCGTCCCAGTACCAGTATGCTAAGTCGACCATTGCTATGTGTGGCTAATGGTGTTTCTGTGTTGTCTAAGCTACGGTCTCATGCAATAGAAGAGGTTGAAACACAATTGATTTGGATTAATGAAAAGCAGCTAGCATGGGACATTGTGAGGGTATTATCGCCGAGAAAGCAACTTCAGCAACTTCACTCGGATATCATCAAGAGTCAACTACATCAACGGCCATCACTAAGGTTAATAAAACGACTACATTATACAGTACAGTTTATTTCTTTATACAGTAGCACATTTATTATATATAAAATAAGTTATATTTTGTGTAGTTTCAAGGCTTATTTAGTGGAAAATGATGTTTTATGGGGACCTGGGAATGGATTATTCTCATTTTTAATGGCTTCTTATGGGAAATAAATGTTTGGCAGACGAACCTTTTGCCTTGCACACACTTTCTGGTAACTAATTAAGTTCGTAAGCTGAGGTATCACTGTATTGGTTAATACATTTTTGCATCTTTTTACATTCAGAAATACAATTGAAATTTTCAAGGTTAGCCCATCCACTTCTCAGTGCAGAGATGTAGTGTTGGATTCCTTCTTGTGTGGAGTTAGCATGATCTCCCTATGCCTGTGTGGGTTTTTGCCAGGTACACCAGTTTCCTCCCACATTCACAACCAACTTTGTGAGAAAAAAAATGGTGTAAAAAACACCATACCATACATGTTTATAACACAGCATCCCGTTTGGACGACAAAACAGTGCAACCACAACAAACCCAAACTACTGCCGCTTGCAAAACAAATGTTAATTCCTCATTTTGGACAGTAACCTATTTAGGCAGTTGCATACTCCATCTGCAAGTGGATTTTGAGTCATAATTGTGTCGTTACCGTTATGCAGAAGCGATAAAGACGGTGAGAGATGAACTAAGGCAAGGCAGCACCGATGAGGGGGTCTGGAGCGCTAGGGGTCGCGGGGGGTAGGCAGGTAGTGGGAGACCTGAGAGGACAAGCAGGTAGCATTGTTGAACAAATAGCTCTGGACAATAGACAACGTTGCCAAAGTGCACCCAAGCAAGGTTTTAGCTGGTGAACGCATCTGAGCGAGTGGCCCTACACGTGCGTAATCACTTTTTTGTGAGTGTTTGCCGTCATGAGTAAAGTTCCAGTTTTTTTTTCTTTTTCTGTCCAAAATTCATTCAAAGCCCAGATATAAAATACAAAAAGTCTTCGTACAGTAGCACGTATGTTAAAATCAAAAGATTGCATGCAGACTGACATCTGAACACTACACATATATATATATATTTTAACCAATACTGTAACACTGTTGGTTTTCCACAGAAACCTTGTACAAATACTTATGGACACAACAAATAAAAATAAAACTTCACAAAGAAAAAATAAGAAATAAAACCACAACCGTTATTAACAATTCACATTATAGCAATGAAGGGCAAACGGACAAAATGATCGGAATTAAACCCGTGAGTGATGTCACATAGAGAGGCCGGGCTAGTTGCGTGCGGTCAAGACTGCTGGCCACTCCAATGGCTCTCCACAGGCCGTCGTAGCAGTTCCTCCACGTGCCTCGCCACATCCATGGTGTCGTCCAGGTCAAAGTCTCCATCCGCATCCAGCATGGATTCGTTCCTGCATGCAGGACATAAAAAGGAGGCGGTGAAAATGACTCCTGTCAAATTTGCTGCTGTTTTGGATTTCAGAACAACACGTTTAGGGAGTACAGTCAAGCCAAAATGAGATGAGAATCGGGGGTTTGTTAGCACCAGTTCCACTTTTGCGGCCCGTTTAGGCATTAAAGCCGTTGAGAGCTGTACTATGCAGATGACATTGAGGCAACAGAAAATTCGTCATAAAACTATCTTCCGATTTATACCACGGCCCATTTAGGCAGCCAAATATCTGGATCTGTTTGCCACCACACAGAACTAGCAGCAAATTAGCAAAAAACAAAAAAACAACAAATCCCACAGTTTCAGGTTACTGCCACTTTGGAATTCAACAACAACCCGTTTAGGGAGCAAAGTAGACGTGTCGAAATGTGCAACGTAGTTGGACTGAAAATGAATTGTGCCTCCGGCTTGGTCGCTTTCACTTTTCATTTCTACCGTTACAAGTGAAAGTGAATCAGAGTCTGAACAGGTTGCCAATACTATCAATCTGGCATCCCGTTGAGGCAGCAGAGTAGATGGGCTAAAATTAACTCATTCACTGCTAGACGTGCAATAATGTGTGCACTCCAGTGCCAGGGTTTTTGTCATTATCACTACAGTGTTAGAAACATTAGACGCTCTACTTTTTATTCTATTTATAATTGTATTTTATTTATTATTGTACCTATGCTTGTTTGTGACTATCGATGAAAAGGTTTCTTCCACTGAGACTGCTGCTGTGGTTGGGATATATGTAAAGAGAGAAGTCACATCGTAAAATGCCAATGTTTTCTCAGGTTCCAATATGAGGTCTTTGATCCTCTCTACAAACCCTGCGGTGTTCTCTACGTGATATTCTGTGTAACTAACCAACGGAGCTAAGATAGTCTTTAAATATTTGGCTACATTGTATGTAGAGGAGTCAATGCTACAAACAATGGATCTGAGGGGGAACCCTTCTTTATGTATTTTTGGCAGGCCATAGATACATGGCGTGGCCTCTCCCGGGTATAATCTAAAATACATCTATATGTTTTCCTTTCTCTAACTTTTGGAGATAGTCTATCATTTCTTTCTTGTATCTATTGGAAGGGTCCATTTTTTGTTACTCATAAGTGTAAGAATCACTGATTAACCTATTTATTTTGTCTTCATAATGCAATGTGTTGAGAAGACTTTATCAACATCACATGGATAATTCTAGTGGGCCTCAATCGGCGGTACATATGCACCTAAAAGTTACAACTACTCATTTGACGACAATGAGGTTAAAATCTTAGCGGTTTCAAGGGGAGTAAAAGAAGTGATTTTCATAAAACAGCTAAATCCTTCCCTTAACTGTAATGGTGGGGTGAGGTTCAATTTGGATCGTTCGAACAATAGACTGCTTAGGCAATATAGTCATGATGATGAGGTGATACCAGGGCAAATTGGGCAATCAGGCCAGTCTTTAGTCAGGACAATAGAAACGATCAGTGGAGCCGCAGAGATTAGTCCTTTGCTCCCCCCAACCTGAGAGCAGGGACCTATCGTAACAGAGTCCGGCACCGCCACGTCTGGACAGTAGGGATATATATAGGGCCGAAACTACCAGTAAGAATTTAGTTTGCTGACGAAGTTTCTTGGATAACAAGCGAAACTTCCGACACCTTCAAAGAAGTACAGATGACGGCTGACGAAACCTTTTCATCGATGGACCACTCCTCTACGACTGAGAGCTTACACAGATTTGTCTGTGACTTCAAAGTGTCCTTGAGTGCTTTTAAAGGTGCTTGAAATAAAATGTATTATTATTATTATTATTATTATTATTATTAGATCAGAAAAAAATAGTTAATTCCTAAGTTATATGGGTCAGTAGTTATCTGAGCTTGAAATGGGGGCGGCTGTACAAAATACATAACAATACATACATATCGGTTTATGTCACGCTTTAACAACAGCTGAAGTGCTAATATAGGAAAAGGGAAATGCTGCCCCCCTGTGGAAGGGGAAAAATATTGCAAGAGGTCAGGCCAGCACTTTATCGGCACCCAAGCATGAAGAATAAAAACCCGAACAAATTCGGGAATGGCGCTTTAATATTTTCAATTTGCGAATACATTCGTGAATGGAAGTGAATGAGTTAAATGGGTACTCTGATAGTTTGTTCTTGGTTTAAATGTTTTTTTTTTTAATTCAAACTGCAAAATAAGTGGGCCAAAATTAATCACATCTTGGTTGGGTAGCTTCATAATTTTTAGATTTTCAATATAACTGCGCCCCATGGAGTTGCTGCCACTTCATTCCTCTGCGGCTGTCCCTTCAGAAAAATAATCCATTGTGAAATACACAAAGCATAATATATATCTAAGCGACATTAATTAAAAATGAATTGTAATTGATTCATCAACAGTCGATAAATCATGCCCGTCTCTTCATTTCACGCAGTGCAGTGACTCACATGGGTGGGTACAAGCCAAAGGTGTGAGGATGAGTGACAGGTGCCGGAGAGGCGCCGTGATCCATGTATGTCGCATTCCCACTCGTTGGATCCGGATTAGCCGTTGTAAACCTGAGAAGAACAAGGTTGTGCGTGCAAAAAAATACAAAATAAACGCAATGAATCCTCCATCCGGTCGTCTAAGCAACCACCCACAGCGTGAGTTCCGTGCCCCGCTGCATCATTACGGTGAAGCAGCGGCCAAAGCAGAAGCCGGAGCGGCACTCGGCGGCTAACGAGGCTAACTCTAATGATGAGTGGAGGACACGCTCGCTCAGGAGCCCCTCTGGATTTTTTTAATTGGCCTCCTCCAACTGTAACGGCGAAGTAATTGCTGATCTGTAATGCAGGATCCAATAGCCGATGATTACCTCGAAAAAAAAAATGGAAGGGAAAGAGGGGCACTTACTCAGGCACCACTTGTTTGATTTGCGGCTTCACGTAGCCATCCACCGCTTTCGCTGCGCAAAGAAGAGAGAAACGTTGGAGGCTATCGAAACATCGATGGGTCTCAAAAGGAGCTCCACGAGACTTACAAAGGGGAGGCGTGTAATACTTGGAGAAGACGTCGTCCTTGGGCCTGTCGGGGTAAAGGAAGAGGAGGTGGTTGAGATCGCTGATGCGGTCGGCCAGAGAGCGAATGGTGAAGTCTTTGGTTGTGTAAGGCATGAGGTTCCACACCATTCTTTCGCCTGGAAGACCAAACATGCCCAACATTTCAAGACATCAATACGATCCACACTTATAAAAACAAAATCGAAAACATGATTGTATGAATGTTTCCTAACTTACATCAAAAAAATGTTTGATAGCATCTAAAATACCCAAAACACGCAGGCTGATATTTTTAGTCAAATGCAAAACACCAATAAAAATGACTTCAAGTGTCCCAAAACTACTTCAAAACGACCCCGGAAATTGCGAGTGTCATAAGGTCCCGGCCCCTTGTTCGTGACGTCACACCAGGACATCTTTGCTCTAGAATCATAACAATGGCTTCAGATTCGAAGAAGATGCTTTCTTGTTACTCGTCCAGTTATGAATATGATTCAAATAGTTCTGATGAGGAAAGCATAAATGTTTGCAATCGATTAAAGAAGTCCTCCCGTATCAATTCGAGCTGTCAGGCCTTCAATGTAGCGTCCAAGAAAATGCACAAGATGGCGCCCAAGCTCCGTTGGAAATGGGCTGATTTGTCTGCTGGGAATTTGTGTCAACTAGTATCAAATAGTAGTCTTGGTGCAACACACAACGATTCACCATCTTGTTATTTATGTTTTTCTTCTAATTTCGCCATCAACACGGATTAACACAATGTTTTCAGACCAAACAAAGTCCCCAAAATGCATTGTGTGTCGCTTTCGGTCAGGGGCGTTCCTGACGTGACGTCATGTCAGCCATCGTCATCCACTCGAAAACAAGACTTCCTGAATATTCAGCACAAGTCTTAAAATGTAAAATATAGCAATATGCGGTGGAATCTTTGTAAAATATGCTCAGTAGAAGTCATTTTACAAATTATGGACACAATTTGTCCGGGGGTGTCATTTGTCCTTTAAATGGTGTGCTTTGTACAAGAAACACCTGCCTCGTCGATTTGCTACTACTGACCATTTCTATAAATTTACATCATCGTCGTTAAGCAATAAAAAAAAAAAAAAAAAACTTTAAAAAAATCAATTGTTTGTCCGACTGATTGCTTTGAACGTTCCATTTGTGACGCAGCCCATTCAGGCAGCAAAATAATTGGGCCCAAATTAATGAATGAGTGCCCGCGTTGTCGCTGAGCTTCAAAATCAATTATTGTGCTGGCTGGTTGCTTGCACTTTCAATCTGTAGTGCATTTTGCGGTAGTTATGCCTTGCTAATAATAATAATAATAAGATTGGATTTGCCTTTATTAGTGTCGCAGTGGAGAATAATAATAATAATAATAATAATAATAATAATAATAATAATAATAATAATAATAATACATTTAATTTCTAAGCGCCTTACAAAACTCTCAAGGACACTTTATAGTCACAGAATTATTTTGTGCGGGTGAGCAGCGGCAGCCATTCGCGCCAGCGTTATGTCATCTTCCAGCATACAGTATGTACCTGCTTTGTTTGGGTTTTCAGCCACCCAGGCGATAGTGACACCTCCGATCTCAGAGTCGCTAAAGCGCAGGAGGAAAGTGCCATTGGGTTTGGACATCAGCATATCTTGAGCCTGCTGCTTATTCACAAAGCCCAGGATGGCTCTGCCAAAATAAAAGAGAGAAGCAATAGGATGTCTTTATCCACCATCGCTCCTTCCACACAAGACACCGTAAAGTTCTAAATTTAATCTCCACGCACCCTGGTGGAGCAGCCAATGACATTATTGTCCATTTTGTTATGATTACCACAACACACTGCATTTTCGATGTAGCCTTCACATTGAGAGTATGCGCTCACCCATCATTCCAGTGCGGCTTGAGATGCTTCTTTGTCAACTCCATCACGCCGTCGAACCACTGCCAAAAGGTGAAATTCCTGCCGGGCAAGCTTTCCTAATGAGTGGAGGACATTATCAGAGATGGACTCTTCAATCGAGGGTCCGATCGGTCTGTCCCATGGTCTCAGACGGGTGGCCATTTTTGGGACAGAGGACAAAACGTTTTTAAGAAAAGGACAGAAGTGTTTTTTTTTTTCTTCATCCCTTTAATCGCTCCTAACCTGGTTTAGTATTTGGTGTCAAAGGAAAAATAACAAGGCCAGACAGTAGCTAAAAGCTTCATTTTCTGAACGGCCTATTATTTATATTGTTTTTTTTCTCGTGACTCATTCACTGCAGGACGGTGTGCAAAAATGTGTCCACTCCAGTGCCAGGGTTTTTGTCATTTTCAATTGAATTCCAGGACCCACAGAATATTGACTTTTAGGACTACATAAACATTCAATACAGTTTAAGAAAGCTTACACTCTCTTCTTTCATCCGAAAAAAAGTTAATTCTTAAGTTAAATGGGTCTGGAGTTTACTGAGCTTGAAATGGGGCAGTTGTACAAAATACAATACAATACATATTAATTTAGACAGCGCTTTAACACCAGCTGAAGCTGTAACAAAGCGCTTACATGGACAAAAGACAAATGCTGCCCCCTCGTGGAATGGGAAAAAACACTGAAAAAGGTCTGACCAGCGCTTTATCAGCACCCCAGCAAGAAAAACCAAAACCCGTACAAATTCGGGAATGGCGCTCCACATCATGCTTTTCAATTCCCGATTAAATTCGCGAGTGAGTTACAACATAACGATTTTCCTTGCAACAGTAATTTTTATAGATTCACTGCCACCTAGTGTCCAGTTAGAGAACACAAAGTACCTACAGACCCATTTCGCCAACTTAAGAAAGCTAGCTGTGTTTGCCTGTGTCATTTGTGAGGCACGGAATTCTAAAGGAAAAGTTGTTCTTTTCCTGATTATGAGGAGGATAAGTATCAACCCTTGAAAGGAAAAGCCGAAAGGAAAAGAAGAAAGAAGAAGAAGGGGGATAAGTAACATGAATAAGGACGAATGGTACTCAGGTCGACATTAGGAAGCATGAGCGCACGTCACAATACATGCTCTTCATGTTTGCCATCAAAATGCCACCCAACATGCGGAATCCAAATTGACAATTCCCGTTGTTTGTTTGCGTCGGTTTCGCTGCCGTTATCATAATCGAATGACACATAATTGCCCTATTGTGTTGTCTGTTTTGCGAGATGGAAAATAAGGTGTTGTCTTTTCACAGCGTGGGTAAACAGAGTCATGAAGATGAGGACTAAGCTCATTTCGCACGACTAGAACGCGGAATTGCACCAGTGCAAAACAGTGGGACAAATAGTTCTATGAGTATAAGTATAGGCTGCATCACTCAGTGGAAAACAATCATGCTTCGCAAATGGCTCAGCAATTCCGGCCTGTGGGAAGAGGAAACAAGGAAGGAAGTGGGGGAGGGGAGAGCCTCGAGGAGTATTGAATAAAACAAGTCATTATTTTGTGGCAACAGAAAGGGAAAATCACGAGGAAACTGACTCTGTTAAACTGTGACCAGGTCATTGTCATGTTGCGATCGTCCTCGATGCTGGTGCTGGAGTTGCCGAAAGCTTTCTGGGCAAGGAAGACCAGGTTCTCCTCCGATAGACCTCGGTTGCTCTGTACCTCTGCCTTATATTTCATGTTGATGGCCTCGCACAGCTGAGGCCACAAAACCTTGTCCGGAACCAGGAAAGGCACACGGCCCTGAGGACAAAAGTAAAAACCAAGGATACTCCGGAATTAGCGTGGAGAGATAAGCAAAATGTCAAGAGTGAAAGCAGTGTCTGAAACTCATGACAAAAAGTTCGCCGACACCAGGGCAGACAACTCTGAAAAGTTGCCTGCCAACTCTGAAAATTTGCCTGCCCGGCCATAAAGTTGCCTGCCCCATTTTTCACAACTTGAAACACAATAAGATGACTAATCGCAAAAAAAACATTGTTGTAAAGTATAAAGGACTTTTTAAATTAAGGAAGTACCTACCACAAATGCTCCCTTGCTTAATTTATGTCAATATCCCTTGCTGAAGATTTTGCTCCAGTTGTCATTTGTCGTCATGGTGCACAATGCAATGTTCGCATTGCATTGTCTGCTAAAAGCCACGTGTACTGCTCTGTCTAAGCGCCTTTCAAAACTCTCAAGTACACTTTACAGTCACGGTATACTCCGAAGCACGAAACAGGGAAAGTTCGTTTGGCAATTTGCATACTCGGCACGGCAGCCAATCGGAAGCCTGTTTCGTGCTACGGACTATACCGTGACTGTAAAGTGTACTTGAAAGTTTTGAAAGGTGCTGAGAACGAGGAGTCCACATGGCTTTTAATGGTTTGCTCGTTGCATTTGCTTTATTGAATAAAACAAACGTTTGATTTGAAAAAAAAAAAATGTTTCTTTCTTGAAGAAGTTGTCGGCCACCTGGGCCAAGACGTTTTGAAAGTTGTATGCCCAATGTAAAAGTTGTATGCCCCGGGGCTCCGGGCAGACGTTATTTCAAACACTGGTGAAAGTTATTTTTTCTCAATCAAAATGAGCAAAAGCCAGGCAATCAGACGAGCTGAAAAAGAGTGACAAATCCAAAATGATGCACCCTGCTGGGGATGCATCAAAGGCATGGCAAAAAGTATTCTGTGCTCCACCCCGTTACATGTGTCCAAGGACTTTGTGACCCCAAAAGAAGGTCTAAAGGTTTACCATTAGAGACGATGAGTCACCGCGTTACACACCACTGAGCACAGTGGGCTACACTTATAAACAGTGAATGAAATATTGGGCCCCCAGCTGTGCTGAAGCAGACCTGAAAACCTTCCGCGGGGCATTCATGCTGCTGCTGTTGCCATTTCTGCGTACTTGATGAATTTATGGCAGAACATTTTCGGATGTTGACCAATTGGAGCATTTCGAGAGTGTTGTACAACTGATTGACATCATGGTTAGTTTTTCAACTTAAAAAAACAAAAGCAACAGCAACAACAACAACAACAATTGGAGACAAATGATAATAGAGTGATACCTCGGCTTACGAACGCTTTAGCTTACGAACTTTTCGCCTCACAAACATTAAATTCGTGAGCATATAGTCTTGGCTAACGAACTAGTTTTTGGCTGACAAACCAAACCACACAGCGCCACGCTGTCTGGCGGACTACGACTTTTCGGCGGATGAACACCAAAGCACACGGTCGAACAGTGCCAAAGTGGCTGGCAGACTAGTTTTCGTTATCGAGTGGAGTACTATTACTATTATGTGACCGAAAAAGACTCCATCACAGCCTAGTGTTAAGCCGAAGATGACCCAAAAGAAAATTACGGTCGAGCAGAAGAAGGAGATCATCGAGAAACATGAACGAGGTGTGCATTTGTGTGACTTAGCATCTCAGTACCAGTATGCTAAGTCGACCATTGCTACGTGTGGCTAATGGTGTTTCTGTGTTGTCTAAGCAATGGTCTCAGACAAAGGAAGAGGTTGAAAAACTTTTGTTGATTTGGATTAACGAAAAGCAGCTAGCATGGGACAGTGTGAGTGAGGGTATTATCGCTGAGAAAGCATGGCAACTTCACTCTGATATCATCAACAGGCAACTACGTCAACGACCATCACTAAGGTAAATCAAACGACTTTATTATACAATACAGTTTATTTCTTTAATTACAATCGAATAGCACATTTATTATACATAAAATAAGGTATATTTTGTGTAGTTTTAAGTCTTATTTAGTAGGAAATTATGTTGTGTGGGGCCCTAGGGACGGATTATTCGAATTTTTAATGGTTTCTCATGGGAAATAAATGTTCGACAGATGAAATTTTCCCCTTACACACACTTTCTGAGAACCAATTAAGTTTTGTGAGGTATCACTGTACAATTGTAACCCTCTTCTTAAAGCTAATTCAAAGAAAAAAATAATAAAATACAAAAATAAATATATATACATAAACACATTTCAAACAATTACAATAAATTTATCATCGACATGAAATTGTGTACTCACGGGCTCTGCAAAAGCGTTGTCCCACAGCACGGTTGCCGTGGCGTTATTGTCTTGGCTCCCGTGGACTATCACCACTACAGGCAGCGACAATGTCTGTGGAGAAACAATTGATGACACAAAGTGTAGCAAAGTGTTTGAAATGTTCAAATCTCAATACAGGAGTAACTCGACTAAAAGAAAAATACATTCTAATTGCGCTGACAAAATAAGCATAAATGTTGCGCTGGTCAGTATTTATTATGTAATGTATATTTAAACACAAACAATACATGAGCGGATGTAAACTGATGTATATTCTAAATCCTATGTGAAAAATGATGAATATTAGTGCAGTCGATTAGCCGTGAAACTCTTCTTTGTTGATTATGTAAAGTATGTTTGTATTATACTGGCCGCTGCTGGCCAAGAAACACACAGCATGATGTGAATACACGACGGGACATGAAATCAACATGCACAAACGGTTTTGTATTCTAAGAACGGACAATAACATGTCGTACAAAATCTCCTGTGACGTTAAAATCGGTCAACATCGGTGATTTAATTTCCATTCAATTTAAAGGACAACCGACATCTCCGGGCAAGTTGTGTCCATAATTTGTAAAATGGCTTCAAATGACTTCTACTGGGCGTATTTTACGACAATTCCACCGCATATAGCTATATTTTACGTTTTAAGACTCACGCTGAATATTCAGGAAGTCTTGTTTTTGAGTTGGTACGTGACGTCCGTACGTGACGTCACTGAAGGAACGCTCCTGACCAAAAAAAAAGACACATTGTCGCAGTCCTTACATCATGTCAATGTATTTTGCTATACTTGTTTGGTCTGAAAACCTCGTGTTGCACCAAAAACCGCCACAAGAGGGCAACCAAGCTTCATGAAAGGAATTTATCATCCGGTGGAAACTGGCTGATTAATTCCTCCCAGGAGCTTGGACGCCATTTTCTGCCTCTTTTTGGGTGATACATTTCCCCCCAATATTGCCTCAAAATGGCTCCTCAGAACTATTTGAATCATATTCATAACTGGATGTGTAACAAGAAAGCATATTCTCTGAATCTGAAGCCATTGTTTTGATTCTCCAGCAATGCTAGACGTCTTTGCGTGACGTCACGAACTGGGGGCGGGACTTTCTGAAAATGCCCAATTCGCAGCTCCATTTTTTTTTTGCAGATTTTGGACACTAAGTCATTTTTATTGGTGTTTTGCATTTGAATAAAAATATCATAGTGCGTGTTTTGGGTATTTTAGATGCTATAAAACGTTTTTCTGATGTCAGTTAGGAAACAAAAAAGTGATGTCGGTTGTCCTTTAAGTAGTTGGAGCTGAAATGTTTCAATTTACATGTTTACGTCAGCGCAGAGTGCTGTCGCTGCTTGGAATTGAAGCAGATTAATGTTTTTTGCTTTTATTGACTTTAACATGGCACCACAAGGGTGGTAGCCTCGACAGCAGCTCCTGTATTTGTTTTTCTACTTTCCTCTTACTTCATAACTTTGCTGCGGTGAAATAAATTTCTCCAGTGTGAGACTAATAAAGGCTTATAAAAATAATAACAAAAGATTCTATTAATTTAAAGTGTACTCACCTTCACTTGGAAGACGAGCTCATTGCCTCCGACACTGAACTGGGACTCAAACAGGATAGTGAACTTCTCTTCCGTGACCGACTCAGCTCCTCTCCTGTCTGACCTCTTAATTCTCTTCAAGGACTGCATACACGAGACGTAGAAATTTATCAATCATATTTTATATCAAGGCCGAAATTGATGGTCTTATAGCAGTGTCTGAAACTCATGACAAAAAGTTACCGGACAGCAGGGCAGACAACTCTGAAAAGTTGCCTGCCCAGCCATAAAGTTGCCTGCCCCATTTTTCACAACTTGAAACACAATAATAAGACGACGAACCGCGAAAAAACACATTGTTGCAAAGTATTAAGGATTGATAATATGAATATAAAGTATAACAGAACAACACTTTAAAATGCACCAACCACAAATGCTTCCTTGCTTAATTTATCTTAAATATCCCTTGCTGATGATTTTGCTCCAGTTGTCGTTTGTCCATACATTGTTCGGCATGTTGCACAATGCAATGTTTGCGTTGCGTCGTCTGCTACAAGCCACATGAACTTCTCTTTCCACGATGCTTTTAATGTACATTTGCGTTTTGTGGCATCATACATTTTATTAGCGTCTTTTGAATCTTTCTTCTGAGGCTATGACGCTCGGGAAAGTCCGGAAACACGAATGCAGGCTTCTGATTGGCTGCCGAGTATGCAAATTGCCAAACGAACCGAAATTCTGAAATTTCCAAACCGAACGTAGATTTTGAAATCGGAATAAAGCAAACGTTTGATTTGAAAAAAAAATATTTCGTTTTTTTTCTTGAAAAAGTTGTCGGCCACTCGGGCGGAGACATGTAAGTTGTACGCCCGACGTAAAAGTTGCACGCCCCGGGCGTCTGGGCAGACTTTATTTCAGACACTGCTTATAGTCATCAGTCCATCTACTGTTTTCCCGTCATTATGACATTGTGTCTGTTATACATGATATGAGAGGCTTAAGAATATGAAGACAATCATCCCTTTTCCTCCTGTGTGCATTTCATCCACTTGGACAAATAAGTTTCTCCCTCAAAACAGAAGTCGTGACATTTGAATAATAAAATAAACGCCCCTTGTCGCTTTTTGAGGAAATAAAGTGACAACACTGAGCAGCATTTATCCCTGCGTGACAGGTCGCCAGAAGGGCCCTCACCATATTTCTGAAGTGAGCACTGAGCGTGCCTGTGGTCTGGTGATACTCCATCACGCAGTTGTTGTTGAGAATTTCTCCGCTGCTGTCACTAAAAAGCAACGGAAAGAGAATTGCACTGAGGAAGCATTCATTAAATATATTTTCCCACACGAGAAGAATGGGTGCTGAATGTTGTGTGCTTCATTTTTATGTGTGTGTGTGGGGCGGGGCGGGGGGGTCTGATATGCATTATTCCATTTTCTGTGCAAGCAGACAAAACAAGCTACCACTGTAGAAGGAAGAAAAGACTACATAATGACGCTATTGTTCACCGATTTAACTGCTGACGCAGTCTTGCCGTGTTAGGAATGCGAAACAAGGCGGTGGAACGGTGCTAAAAGTGGATTCTGCGTGGACTTTTCTCAGGCATTGTCGGGGTTCCATACATGTCAATTCAGTGGGATTTAAATCAAGTGTAATCAAAAACAACAACTATTGCAACTCTCGCTGCAGGGAACGGAATTAGAAAAAACAACCATGACACCTTCCCTGAATTGTAAAGTTGTGCCTTTACACCAAACAACAGTGGTGTGTTTAAAGTGGCATTATAATACATTTAATTTACAAGCGCCTTTTAAAGCACCCAACAATAAACACAAGAACAATAAAACCATCAATAAAATGATGAATAATAAAAGAGCATTACATCTGTATTTACTTTTTATTTTATTTACATATTCTCCTCATAAAAAGAAATGCAAATGTTTATTTGCGAGCGGTAGCTGGATGAAGAATAACAGAAAAATGAAGTGTCTGTCCAAGCTCCAAGTCATCCTTGGATGACCAAAACTATATAAAGAAGTCAAAAATAAAATTTTATTAAATAGTTGGTTAAGAAATTGTAATAAAGGGGGTGGTCGTATGTCAAAGATTTGTTCCAGATGAAATTTTGGTGTGGATTTTAGCAGGCATAATGAAAGTTATCATCTTTGATTTGCTTTTGTGGGCCACTGAAAATGATGTAGCGGGCAACATCTGGCCCACGGGCCTCAAGTTTGACACCATAAATAATTATTTGGGAAGGCCTAAAAAATGATGGCCAATGTGGCCAAACTTACTTCCTGGTATTCTCGTTCTTCAACAGCGACTTGGCCTGCTGTTCGCTGATGATGGTTGCCTTGACCTGCGGTGGGTTCATGTGCACGTTCAGCTTGCCGCCGACCAAGAGGCGCACGGTGGCGGTGAACTTGGTCTGGGTTTTCAGCACCTGCGGGGGCTGTTTCTCGATGATGAAGGTGCTGAGAGGATTGCGGTGGGGAATCACAGGAATATGTCTGAACAGTTTTTCTTTTGTACTCAAGTGAAAGCTGAGGTTTGATTAATGTATGAGTATTGTGTCACCATGGCAATTGAACTGGCGTGTCATATAATTATGGTAATAAAATATTATGTTAACCACTCATTAAAGTTATGCATGCCTGGCCTAATTTTTTTTATGAGCACTTTAACTCATTCACTGCCAGACAATGTGTAAAAATGTGCCCATTCCAGTGCAAGGGTTTTTTTCATTTTCACTCAAATTCCGGGACCCACACAATATTGAGATTTAGGACGACATAAACATTCAATTCAGTGAAAGAAATCTTAGACTCTCTTCTTTCATCACAAAAACAGAGTTAATTCCTAAATTATATGGGTATTTAGTTATATAAGCTTGAAATTAAGACAGCTGTCCAAAATACAATGCAGTACTGTACATACATAATGATTTATATAGCGCTTTAGTAACAGCTGAAGCTGAAACAAATCGCTATACATGGACAAAAGGCAAATGCTGCCCCCTCGTGGAAGGGAAAAACATTGCCAGAGGTCTGACCAGCGCTTTTTTCAGCACCCCCGCCAATAAATAAATAAATAAAAATACATTCAGGAATGGTGCTCCACTTCACACTTTTCAATTCCCGAATAAATTCAGGAATGGCAGCAAATGAGTTAATTATTTTTTTAGAGTAATGTTATAATATGAGTTTCAAATGATTTTTAAGGTTCATTCTGGGTGAGAATGTTGATATAGACAGTTATCAAAAATAAGTGAGAGTCAAGTCAATATTTGCTTTTTTTCATTGAGCTACCTTGTGACCAAAGCTGAGATGATATCTGTGATTGTGCTGTTGAGTTCATTGAGGAGATCTTCAATGGGACCCGGGATGGGCAACTGTTGCCTGAGGTGCTCGGCTCTCCGGATCTGTTGCCGGTTCTGCCAAATGGTTTCCGCCAGTTTCTCGCACCTAAAACACACATGGGCTCCCCGATAGCGCCTTTAATTACATTTGATTTACTTCATCTTATTGTGCTATTCCCCAAAGGATGCCGCGCTAACGATTGCGGGAGGTTTCCAGTGGATCTAGAATGGAAACTCACCAGGACTGCAGGATGTCCATGGCCCCTTCGGGCGGGCCCCCATTGCCCGCCAGCTGTTGCCGTCTCTTCCACTGGATCAACTCGTTGTCCAGGATGACGGTCTGCTGCTTCCTCAGCAGCTGCAGTGTCTTCTGGTGCTTTTCTGCCAGATCCTGCAGAACAACGACAGCATCAACTTTTTCGTTCGCGAGGCGCGCAATCAGCAGCAGCAGAAGAAGAAGAAGAGTCAAGTAGATACCAATCTGTACTTCTGTAGTGTGTTGGCCTCCCTCGTCAGCCATGCTTCCACGGTGGCTCTTTTGGTTAACAAGGTGGGCTCTCGTAATTGTCGGTCAGCAGGGGGCAGTGTGGCCAGGCTGGACAGCTGAGCTAAAAAGAGATGGGTGGGTGGGTGATTATAAATTCAGCGAAAGAAAATGAATGATTTTCGAGCAAAGGTTTAGAGGGTATTTTTGGTCTTGATGTTTTCAATCAAGGTCGAGTCACATGACCAAATTCAAGGCATCTTTTTAATGGCAGAGTTGCATCTGGGAAAATAAAAAAGGGGCCTAATGGCCGTATCTGAAACTCATGACAAAAAGTTAGCGGACACCAGGGCAGACAACTCTGAAAAGTTGCCTGCCCGGCCATAAAGTTGCCCGCCCCATTTTTCACAACTTGAAACACAATAAGACGACTAATCGCAAAAAAAAAAACACATTGTTGCAAAGTATAACGGATTTTTTAAATTAAGGAAGTACCTACCACAAATGCTCCCTTGCTTAATTTATGTAAATATCCCTTGCTGAAGATTTTGCTCCAGTTGTTGTTTGTTGTCATGGTGCACAATGCAATGTTTGTGTTGTGTTGTCTGCTCAAAGCCACGTATACTGGTCTTTCTAAGCGCCTTTCAAAACTCTCAAGTACACTTTACAGTCACGGTATAGTCCGAAGCACAAAACATGTGTGGAAAAGAGGTGAAGAAGCGTGTCCAGGCAGGCTGGAGCGGCTGAAGAAAACTGTCAGGTGTGATAGAAGGGTTTCAGCTAGGATGAAAGGAAAAGTGTATAAAACAGTGGTGAGACCAGCCATGATGTTTGGACTGGAGACAGTGCCGCTCAACAAAAGACAGGAAGCAGAGCTGAAGATGTTGAGGTTTTCTTTGGGAGTGACCAGGTTGGATAGGATCAGGAATGAGTACATTAGAGGGGCAACTCATATTAGAGGCTTTGGAGAGAAATTCAGAGAGGCCAGACTCCGATGGTTTGGACATGTCCAGAGGAGAGAGAGTGACTATATCGGGAGAAGGATGCTGAGCCTTGAACTGCCAGGCAGGAGACCGAGAGGAAGACCGAAGAGGAGGTTCATGGATGTGGTCAAAGAGGACATGAAGGTAGCTGGTGTGAGAGAAGAGAATGCACAAAACCGGGATAGATGGAGGACATTGATTCGCTGTGGCGACCCCAGAAGGGAAAAGCCAAAAGGAAAAGAAGATTACAGAGAAGACAAAGAGAACAGACTTCACACAATATTTCTTACTAGTGTCTATGAAACACATTTCTTTGCTTTGAAGATTTCCAAAGTGCTGCAACAACTCTGAAATCATTCCCATTTATCCACTAAATTCGAATCATTAACAGCAGTTTGCTGCAACGAATTGTCACTGCCCTCCGCAGACTTATTCGATTGTTTCTTTAAAAAACAAGATTGATTGTTTGCTGCTTGTATTTAATGACTTTTAGAGTTTGACTCCTGTTCTCACGCTCCATATTGCAACCATCCGCCATGACTGATGTAAATACTGCACCATGGGTAAATGAATATTGGATTATCTCTTTCAGCAGTTTTCGGCAGATCACTAAAAGGCCCGAGATATCCTCGACCACGACTTTGGAACGCACCGAAACGAAAACAAGGGGTTAGGGCTAGATATCTGTAAGGCAAGATGGAAGTTAAAAACCTCTGAAGGAAAACAAACGGTTTTCAATTGCCGTTTCACTAAATTTGTTTCTTTAGCTATTTTAACAGATGTCATATGTGGCACAGATCATGTAGCAATATGCGCCAATCGTAATGGAGTTGCGCCGGTGCTGGCGCAGTGGAGTTCTAAAGTTCTAAAGTCTAAATGTATTTTGACAGTGGCTGTCAAAATGCATAAATGGCACAAAGGCCCTGATGCTTTCCTGCAATGGTGTACATTTACTATTGGAAAATGGCTCCAATTATGTGAATGGAAGGCATATTGGAGTACAATACACACAATACATTATATAACCATTTAAAGCACTGGTGTCAAAGTCAAGGCCCGCGGGCCAAATCCGGCCCGCCACATCTTTTTTTCGGTCCGCGAAAGCAAATCAAACTTGTTAAATTCTATGATGATTGCTAAAATCTGAGCCAAAATTTCATATTTTTGGATGTCAACCACAATAAAAGTCATTATTCTTGACTTCAGATTTGAAAACGAGTTATCCATTAATTTGCTGTGTGCTCTATATGTAATATTTGAAGGGATTTAAACATTGTAATGGGTTCCCCAAATTCATAACGGCCCTCGAGAGGAAACCATAACTACAATGTGGCCCGCGGCAAAAAATGACTTTGACACCCCTGATTTAAAGGGACTGACAATCATGGAAACGGCATCTGTAGATAGGTCTCTGAAGTGCCTTCCGTTTATTTTTGAAAACGTTTCTGTATGTTGTCATAGACTGCGTTTCTCCAATTATTTTGTTTTTCCACTCTTGTCTCACCTTGGATGCGCAGGCTCTCCTGATACTGGATGATGAAGTACTCCTGGTTGTGCTGGAGTTTACGCAGGTCGTTCTCCGTGTCCTGGGTGAGCAGACGAAGCTCCTCAAAGGCCTGGTTGATCTGCTGGTACTTCTGAGACATGCTGTCCAACATTCCGCCCACTGGAGAGTTGGACTGTTTGGTTGGATGTATAAAAAAATCCATAATTGTAATTATGAGATGGAGCACTGCTGCATAACTGTGCTCAGTCAGATCAGGACACAACAGTGTCAAATTCGCATCAGTCCATAAATTGTAAACCCATTGAAGCGGCATGTTGTGACTGGAAATCAATTCAAGCCAGCAGTTAGAGAGATTCAGATGTTCACGCTGTTGCTAGCTGGATGCTTTTCAGAACTCGTGGTATGCAATAACATTTTCAAGATTTGATTTCCATCCTTCGCGACCGTGTTGTTGCCAGGTCACTGCAGAGATGAGTGCTGCAAAAAATAAATGTCCACCCCTGTTTCTCAGGATGGTTCCACACTTGATTTTGTTTAAAACAAAGTCAGACAGGATTTCTGCGTGCATCACAAAAACACCAACGTGAAGGTCAAACTTTACACATATCTGATTTGATTTGGTTAAAACAAACTTTGTTCTGAAAATACGAACAAAAACCTCAAAGGAATTCTTCCAAAAGCTGAAAAATGTTTTTGGTTTTTAACTCATTCACTGCCATTCAAGGATGTGTTGTTCGGGTTTTGTTTTTTCATTGGGTGCTAATAAAGCGCTGGCCATGGCCTCTGGCATTTTTTTCTTTTTTAGCAAGGGGGCAGCATTTCCCTTCTTTCTATTTTAGTCCTTAGTTCCAGCTCCAGCTGTTGTTAAAGTGCTATATAAAACAATATATATGTATTGCATTGTATTTTGGACAGCCGCCCTCATTTCAAGTTCATATAACTCTTTTTTTTCTGATAAAAGAAGAGAGTTTAAGGTTTCTTAGGCTGCATTGAATGGTTATGTAGTCCTAAAACTCAATATTCTGTGGGTCCTGGAATTCAAGTGACAATGACAAAAATCCTGGCACTGGAGTGGCCACATGTTTGCACGTCTGGCAGTGAATGAGTTAAAACAGCGCCCTTTTAACCGTTTTTTTTAACCTGACCATAATAAGGAGCGAATGTTAAAGTCAAAGGTAAGCAAAGCTGCAGTGAGTTCATAATCACCATACGGCAATATGCAAAGTGAATGGGTTAATAAAAAGAAAAGGGGGGTAGGAGGACTTATTAGACTTAATAGATGACAGAGCTGTACTCGGTCACATCCTATTCCCCTTTGCAAGAAAAACCAACAAGAGACATCTTCTCTTCTTTATGTGTGAGTTTCAATTATTTCGTGTGATTACCGTATTTTCCGGAGTGGAAGGAACTCCCGAGTATAAGGCGCACCCCCGAATGAATGGTGTATTTTCAATCTTTTTCCATATATAAGGCGCACCGGTCTATAAGTTGCATCATCATTGTCCATTTCTTTACTGTGAGACGAATAAAGGTACATCCAATCAGTGAATGAAAAAGGTTTTCTAAGTATTATATATAAATATATAAAAGTTTTCCAAATATAAGGCACACCACATTATTAGGCGCTACAGTAGAGGTTGGGATTACGCACCACTTCTTCTACAAGGGCAAATGGAGTCGGTGGCTGCTGAAAGTAGTTGCGAGACCTGTTGTGACCTGTTACTTTACATTTATGGCTCAGGCTCATCTTTTGCATTAAATCATGGCTTTTGAGTGCACCTTATACACCGAAAAATACGGTACTTTAACAACAATAATGTCAACAGTGTTCTTTTTTTTGTCTTCGGGGAAAGGGAAACTTTACTCGCCTTCAGTGTCATCTTTGGCGGGAAAATAGCATACTTCATGGCGTGTAAGTCTGGACAGTTGTTCAATCTAAAACTTTACACTTCAATCCCCTAATCAACTCATTGTTTTTTTTAGGCACGTGTATAATTGCGTCAAAATGTTTCCTTATTTTGAAACTAAATCAGTGTATGTGCAGTTTGGCAACAATGCACCCCCCTACTCACATTGGTTGCCTCCCGCACGAGCCGCTGCTCGGTGTAGAGGATGTGCTTGATGCAGCGCACCAGCTCCAGAGGACATCGGTCATACGTGCTCTGAAAGACAAGGAGAACATGTGCCGCGGTTAAGTTCTCGTTAGCCCCTGACAAGGCGAGCGGACGCTACGCTCTGGACTCGGCAATTTGGATGCATCAAGGAGCTTCTCGGGGGCAGGACGCGGCGAACGCAATGGAGACCATTAGAGGAGCCTTAATGACGGCAGTCTCTGAAGTGCGGCACGCTTTGTTTAAAGCAATTATTAGCATACGAGGACTCTGCAGCGTTTTATATGTTCATGCTATGTCAATTAAATTTGGATTTATGTTCTTGAGTCGCCAGTGGAACCGGACACTCCAAACATGGTGCTTTTGTGCGTGGCCTTTCGAAAAAAAAAAACACCAACAGTGGGAGATGTTTAAAGGGGCGGCTTGTTCTATGAGAGAAATAACGTAATTTCCGGTGTATAAGGCGAACCCAAAAGCCTTGATTTTCTTCAAAAGATGACACTGCGCCTTATACGCCGGTGCGCCTTATACCGTTTTTTTTTTTGTTATTGAAAGTTGAATGAATGTTCTTGACATTGCAAATTTGAAATTGCAAAGAGAAATACATGTACATTTTGTATCAAACTCTTCTGTCTGAATATGGGCATCGTTTAGTACAACATACATTTTCTAGGTTACCATATTTTCCAGTGTATAAGGCACACCCAAAAGCCTTGATTTTGCTTTTCAAAAGATGACCCTGCGCCTTATACGCCAGTACGCCTTATACAGTTTGTGAAGTAATATTGAGCCATAACGGACGGGTATTGCAACCACTGTCAGCAGCCACCGACCGTAGTTCATAACCCCAGCAGTATTACATAACCCCAGCCTGTAGCACCTTATAATGTGGTGCCTTATATTTATAAAACATATATATTTATATATTATATTTGGAAAACTTTTTTCATTCATTCAAGGTGTGCCTTATAGTCCAGTGTGCCTTATATATGGGGAAAAAAAGGAAAATTCTCCACTCATTGGGGGTGCGTCTTATACCCCGGTGCACCTTATACACCGGAAAATAAGGTAGTATTTTATGATTAAATGTGGCTGAATTTTATTTCTGCTTACAAAACAAGCAGTCGTAACAATCCCGAATTTTCTTGATGGTGAACGACTTACCTTGAGTTGGTTGGCATAGTGTCCCAGTTTTATTTTGAGCAGGAATCCGTCCTCGCCGACCTGGTGTTCCGCCTTGTTCTGCAGCTCCTGGATCAACCCATCCAGCAAGCGTTTGGCCTTGAATTCTTCTTGCGGGTTTTCCAAGTCGATGTTGTCCCTGAATGGGTTGAAACAGCTCCAATGAGTTTACACAATACACACATTGTGAATTGCATGATGCCTAATAAATCCCGGGTACACTTTTACGTCCATGTTTGTGCCTGAAAATAATGCTCAATAAAAACGGCAGGCAGACTTGCTGCCTATCGTATTTTCCGGTGTATAAGGCACCTTGATTTTCTTCAAAAGATGACCCTGCGCCTTATACACAGGTGCACCTTTTGTGTGAAGTAATATTGAGCCACAATAGATCTCGCAATGGCTATCAGCAGCCATCAACTGCATTTCCGCTGCAGAAGAAGTAGTGCATAACTCCAACCTTTACTGTAGCACCTTATAATGTGATGTGCCTTATATTTGGAAAACTTTTATATATTTATATATTATATTTGGAAACTTTTTTTCGTTCATTGAAGGTGTGCCTTATAGTCGGCTGCACCTTATATGTGGAAAAAGTTTTGAAATAATGTACACCAGTCATTAGGGGTGCACCTTATACTGCAGTGCACCTTATATACCAGAAAATATGGTATTCTTCTGTATGCCATCGTCACCAAAAATATTTTTAAGACTTTTATATATTGGTATAATATATTTATAAAGCTGTTTTCATTCATTGAATGTGCTCCTTATAGTCCAGTGCGCCTTATATATGGAAAAAGGTTTGGAAAGACACCATTCATTGGGGTGCACCTTATATTCTGGTGCGCCTTATACAGCGGAAAATTCAGCATTTATTTTGGGTTCTGCTCATCAGAGACGCACTTTCAAATTTTGTTGCTCAGGGAAACAAGTAAAAGCATTCTCCATCTGTCTAGAAAATGACATTCGGATTTGGTCACAAACTGAAAAAAAACATCTTGAGGACAAGCACCTCTTTGAGGGACCGCTAGAATGGTTCCAAATGTCCTCAAAATAGTCGCTGGAAATCAGTCTCTTTTTGTGCACGAGTTCACGAGAGTTGGGGCGTTTACTCATGACACACCTCCAATTTTATGCTGCCAAGTCGAACTGGCATCAGGGGATGAATTTTCAATATAATGTGGAATTTTGTTCAACGGTTTTGTCACGCTTCGTGGCGAGTCGTAAAATATCCATGATGACCAAAAACGTTACAATTCTCTTGGAAAATGCTTTCTGGGAACAGTTTGGTGAAGGCTCTTTTATGAAAACATTTTACAAATGTAAAAATGAACAGGGAAAAGAAATATTCAACTGGAATTGATGTAATAGACCATAGCATACATCCATTCTATTCAACTCAAACAAAGTTGAATGCGTTTTTCAGGGCTGTTGGGCCAAAAAGGGGGAGGTTTGATGGGGGTGAGGGGGGGCGTTCAACGCAGCATCCGCGACTCACCACAGCTGGCTCTCGATCCACTGCGACAGATAATGTCGCACTTCGATGGGGAAGTGCTGACCGTACAGAGACTGCATCTGATGGAGAGCATCTCCCTGGAGCTGCTGGGCCTGGATCCACATTGCCATCTTCAACACGCTGCCGCAGAGAAGACAAGACAAGATTGGGAGAAGGGGTTATTTGAGGAGAATGAGTTTAGTTGCTTGAAATACGACAACAAAGAAGAACAATGTGAAGAACAGACAGCCGGAGATAATGGAGTGAAGTGGACGTCGTCTGAATCAAAAAGATAAATTCCCTAATCACACCACCCACTGGGGAGCTGGCGTGGAAAGTGGAATTTAGCTAATGAAAGATGAAACAATGACAGATAAAATGGAAGTGATTCAATGCAAACTGCATCGCACACTTAAAGCCAATTTGGAACCACTGTTTTTCCCATTATTTTTTACAGTGAAAATGAAGATAGCAGCACAGTGCAGAGTGGTTTACACGTCTGCCTCACAGGTGAATGGTTTGCGGTTTTAATGTTGGTTGTGAGGCATTTCTGCAAAGCCAATAACAGCCAAAAAACCCCTCATCTGCTACGGTTGGTTTACCGTCAACACGCCAACTTGCTCATCGTAACCGTCCGCAGTTAGGCTGTAATGAGCGCGTGGGGGTGTTTGCGGTCTATGCGGTGTCTATCGTGAGGGCCTGCATTCAGTCCCGTAGCTCACAGCAAACGCAAGCAAAATCAAGTCAAGTAAAATAAACAAATAAAATCACAATCAAGTAGCATCCCGTCCCATGACAGGAAAAATGACTGACTGGAAGGACATGATGAAGAGAGATTGGTTGGTGCATTTTTGTTTTTCAGAGAAAATTTCCAAACCGCATCAACAGTTCTTATTATTCTCATTTGATAATGCGCACAGAGATGATCTTGTTCACCAAAGATAAGTGAATGTTTGTTTCAATCCAATGCATCGTCATGACATTCCGAATTTCCCATTTAATTAGTACAGTAATCTTTAACAACATATACTCATCTCATCTCATTTTCCGTACCGCTTATTCCTCATCAGGGTCGCGGGGGTTGCTGGAGCCTATCTCAGCTGTCTTCAGGCACGAGGCGGGGGACACCCTGAATTGGTTGCCAGCCATTCGCAGGGCACACAAAGACATACAACAGTCACTCTCACACTCACACCTAGGGACAATTTGGAGTGGTCAATCTGCCTGCCATGCATGTTTTTGGAGTGTGGGAAGAAACCGGAGGACCCGGAGAAAACCCACGCGGGTCTGGGGAGAACATGCAAACTCCACACAGGGAGGCCGGACCGGGACGCGAACCGGCGACCTCTGCACCGTGAAGGCGGTGTGCTAACTACTCGACTACCAGGCCGCGCATCTTTTCTTATCTGGACTAAAAATCATTGAAACATTCTATATGGGACCAACAGGCATGGCATTATTAAATCAAACATGCCAACATTATTTGTCGTTTGGGACTGTGAATAGGGTGGGTTTTAATTTTCTATTTATTTGTTTAAGGGTCATATTGACACCAAAATCTCTGGTGTCTACGAATCTCTAGCGGCAATTTTTTTGGGTTATTAAACTTTTTATTGATTTATTTTTTGTATATAAACAATTAGAAAACGTGGTCATATGTTTAAGTACATTGAACATCATCTGTTCCGGACATCAAAACAGTACATACATCACATAACCATCTCAATAAAACGGTTTACAATTCTTGCACTTCCGCATATGCCATGTCCTCTTCACTGTGCCATATGAGAAAAAAAATAAATAAAAGTGACAAATAAAAATAAAATAAAAAATACCGTATTTATTCGAGTATAATGCGCACACATGTATAACACGCACCCCTAAATTTCAATTAAAAATCTGTATAAAATGTTGTTTCACTTTTTATCGATCAGAACAAGTATTGTAAGTGACAACACACGCGTCCATGATAAAAATCATTTACTGACAATGTAAACTAGGGATATTGGTAATTGTGCAAAACAGCAATGTGTAACTCACGTGTCAGTGGGGGTCTTTCCGAGAATCGAAACTGAACCTTAACAACAGCGACCATGGAGAATAGCCATGGAAATGATGCCCCCTCCTGGAAGGGATAAAGCATTAAATATATGAGAATTTTTTCACAGGCCTCGTTTATAACGCGCACCCAAACGAGTTATTTTTTTAGGTAGAAAATTTTGCGTGTTATACTCGAATAAATATGGTAATAATAATAATAATAATAATAATAATAATAATAATAATAATAATAAGTGGATTTGGATCATTAGCGTAACGTAACTATCTTTACAATCACTTAGGTTGCCATAAAAGTTTTTCAACGGCAAGTATTTTGTTGATGTTTTGTTCGTGCTCACGCTCCACATTAAACGCACGTGACAGAAAGTCAGTGAATGGAATATATTTCAGACGGCACTCTAATCATTTAAGAGCATTGAGCCTTAGGAAATGCTCATACTCTGCATATGGGTAAACAAAAAGGGAACCTTTGAGAGCAGCAAGTATGGCGGACAGACAACACTGAGTGCTTAAAGTAATTAGACACATTAGTAAAGAAAAAAGGTTGAAAAGGAGAGTCAATCATGGAATGGCAGAATCTGGGTTTTTGTTCTCTCCTTTGGGAAAATGGTTGAAAATTAACTGCAGAGAAATGACAATGACCAAAACAACAGCCAGACCATTTATGTGCTTCACGTACACCGAACAACATATTCAAGAAAATTGGGACCCTTTCCCAAACACGCCAAAATTCGGGCAGGGGAAAAAAAAACAACAAGAACAACAAAACAAAGCTACTTGTACTAAACATCCATTGAATGCTGTACAAAAACCAATTCCCTTCTTCTGGAGCCTCAATAAATTCATACTTTAGTTCTCATTCATATATCGTTGCCGACAAGCAAATTTTAAATAAAGCTTGTTTCTAAGGTTAAAAAAAAAAACAGCAAAATCTAAGCAGCAGTCATGTAATATTCCAATAACAAATGTATACTAATTTGTAGAAAAGGATAATGGATGACCCATCATCACATTTGTTGTCTCCCATGAGTGTGCTACATTCACGGTGCGGCGGTGGCATGTCACATATGTGTTAAAAGCCCAGCAGTGAGACATTTTCATTCTTCCGCAGAGGTATTTGCAATACCGTAAGCCAAAAAAATAAAAATAAAAAATACCCAAAATCCAAACTTGAGCACGCTGTCACCCACTCTTTCCTCTCAGGGAAAACTGCCATTCATTTTCATGTAAGCATTTCCTGTGAGGAAACTTAAGATGCCACCCACCATTCCGAGCCTTTATGACAGTTTGAGATGATGATGACAACACAATGACGAGCAGATTTTCGTGCTGAAAACTCATTCACATAAACACCTACATATACATATATATGTACATATACATCTATATATACACATATACATATATACTGTATATCTTCACCATTTTTGGATTTTTTTTCTTCAAAAATCGATGAATTTTCACATTTACCGTCCAAATAGGCAGCAGCCGCCTGAGCCTCACCATGGATTGCGCAATGACTATGCTAAATGTGCCGGCTTGCTCTGCAGTGAGACAGCATTGCTGTCCCCCTGCATATCGCTATTAAAGTGTTCAAACACTTTTAGTATATGAACTAAATTTCTAAATTTAGCTTGTGTATATAATGTACAGTCACTGTACATTATAAACACTGTAGCAGAATAATGTATAATATAAACAGAGCAGAATAATATAATTAGTGACAGCAAGCTACAGTAAACAGTTAGCAAGTTAAGTGCAACCATCCAGTCATTTTTTGTGTTGCTTGCCCTTATTTTCTGAATGGAGGATTACATATCTAAATTGAAAGAATGTTCTAAACTGGACTTGAGGTGACAAAGTTGCTCCAGCTCATGCTCACTGTTCCAGCAACTACAGCATCAGTAGAGTCATTCTCAGCACTGAAAACATACAGTCGGAACGGGACTGATCAAGGACGACTTTTTCACTGGCAGTGATCTCCATTGAGACAGAGAGACTTTTAAAACTGAAGAATGATAAGGAAGGCTTCTACAAAGAAATTATCGATGCCTTTCTTCAGAAGGAGCGGCGCTGGACTTCATTTACGAGTAAAGGTCACACGATAATAACGTTTTTTAAATTATTTTTCTCTATGCTATCGTTTGTATATATAAAGAATGCTGACATTACATTTTAAACAAAACATGTTAACTGTTGCCAATCAAATGGTGAGTTACTCTGTAGAGTTCATATGTTTGTAAATCTGACTGTGATGATGTCAGTGCCTCACCAGCCATGAACCTCACTGCACGTCACGGATATAAGTACATATATACGTACATATATACGTATATTTCACACTTAGTGAGTGCACAGGCACCCTAACTTTTCTCTTGGAGTAGAAAAATACCAGGAGAGGTTACTGATGATCACCAGTGAATACCAAATCAACAATATCGTTCAAGCTTAGGAAAATTGAACCATCACGGGAGAAGGACAGAAGACCGTTGTTGTCACGTGTGGACACATGACCCAGAATTGTGGCTGACAGCTTGAAGGGAGAGTGTCAACATAAGGCTTTTGAAAAAGAAACACAGCAAGAAAGAAGAAAAGGCTTTTCAAAGAAAATCGTTATGCCAACAATCGAGGGCTGGGGGATACATTGCAGTACTTACTGAAGCCCATATCCCACCATGCCGCCAACAGCAGGAAATCACTTGTTATCTTGACAGCCTATCGGCACGCACGGACCCATAACCATGTGCAAATACCGACACGTGTCCATCCGAGCCCCCGCCCGGCATCTTTTCATTCACATTCTAATGTGGGAAAAATCATTTTACATCGTTGGCCAGAGGAGACAACACGTGTGAGGGTTGGCTGACTTGGCATGTCATCTACTTCCCAATAGACCCGTCAAAAGGTCAGCTTGATACGCCGTTGAGTCTCATCTATCATCAATTAAAAAAATGTGCGCTCACATGCAGGCAATTAAGTGACTCATCTCGAAATGCCAGAGAACTCAAAACAGACGCAGTGCTCTAACTCGTGTTTCTTTCTTTGTTTGTTTGAGGCAACATTTTCAGTACAAACAATCAGCAGATCTGAATGCTCAATGGTTAAGTGAAAAGATAGTAGAGCTAATTGAGGAACAGTTGATAGGCATTTGATGCCTTCCATGAGCACACCTGTAATCTTAATCAACCAATCAATCACTCAACACTAGCGATCTATCGATCACTCAACACTATCATCTATGGATCTCTCAACACTATCCATCCATCGATCTCTCAACACTATCTAGCTATCTCTGTTTATGTTTTGATGAAAGCTGTCACGAGTTTGTGCGGGCCACAAACAGAGGGTGCAAGACACCATCCTGTGGGTTGCAAATGGCCATTCCTGATTTGTAACATTCTCTTTTTTTATCCGGTAATGGTCTGTAGTAATAGTGACGTGTTTTACATGTAAATGCCCTCATTCGTTCCAAGGCCACGCTTAATTAAGAGATAATTATTTCCTTAAGCATAACAATGCATCAAAATATGTAACAAATTTGCAATAGACTGTTCACTTTTTTTTATTTGAAGTATATACATTTTCACACCAAATCTTGCAACAAATGGGAAAGTGTAGTCTATGTAATCTAATGCAATATAGTTACAAATCTGACATAGTGACAGAGCGAAAATTAGCATTAGCTTCTGCTATAAAACCAGGAAAGTCAGCTAAACGCAAAAAATGCTCACATACAAAAATGATAGATTTATGAAGAAGATGATTGGATCCAAAACAGATTTGTGTGTGACAGGCCTAGAATGAAGAGCTACAATCATTGCTCCTGGTGACAGTTTTGACTTGGGATAAGTGGCTCGTCTAATGGATGGATGGAAAATTTCACTTGTTTTAAAGACACCTGGAAATCAATTGCGAATAATAAAAGCATTAAGCACTGCAGCTTCCTCAGTAACCTTCTCGGTTTGCACGTTGACTGATGGATGAAACGATGGATGAAATGATGTGGAATCAATCAGAGAAGTCATCACGCACTGCAGGTGGCAGCTCCCCTGCTGGACCCGATCCACGCGGAATGGAAAATAACGAGGCATGTCACTGACCTGCCTTGCGCCAATCGAACCAGTTGAGGAAAGCAAACAGTGGAGCGGTTAGTCAACTCTGACTACTTACCTTATGGTGTATACTTATGGAAAACAACTTTCACCTGTCACAGTTAATGCAGGACGTCACCAAATACTCTCAAGATGTCTTGTTTTGTTTGTTCTTGTTTTGTGAGACTTCCTGATTTCGGTTTTGTTTTCAGCAAATGAATGGGATTGAAGTCATTCGGAAATGGAGGGTGAGCAGGAAAATTCTATTTCTTTTTTAATGTGTAAACGTGTTTTACCCCTCTTTAAACTAGATCCACAACTAATTGATGAACAGGTCCATTCATATTAAAGACAGGTTGGTCCTCCGCTTGATCGGTACGCCTCTCTTTGAACAATGGATGTCTCAAGAGGTCAAAACGGTCCTTAACAGGTGGTTTATAGCAGAAAGGACAGCACCGAAGGGGACGAAGGATAGAAACAGCAGGAATGTGGAACAGAAGCCGGGTGTGATTGCATGAGGGAGGTCTGGGATGTTGTTAATACCATCACAGACTAAGTGAGTGGGACAGTTGAGGAAGCTAACAGACTTAACTTCTTCAACCCCTCCAGTATGTCTTCAAACTCATCCTACTTGTATTGTATTCTGTGGTGGAGCATCAAAACTGAGATACTGGCCACAGCCCCACTGCACCTTTAGTGTGTTTAAACAGCAATAGATCAAACGCCACATGCAGATGTCAGCATTCTGACAGCATCACCTCATTGTACTCAGCTGGCCTGCTAGCCTCTGACTCGCAGCCCCGCCTTCAAACCCTTCGAGCAGGATCTCGGCCAGCCAATGACCTGCTTGATCTCATCCAACCTCCCGTCGCTCCCACCCACCCTTGGCTCACACTTTCCAACCATCTGGCCTGCCGCCTCGGAGCAAAGCCGGGCTATTTGAGGTGAAACGGGAGCCATAAAATGAGAATAATTTGTGGTGAGAGACGTCTGGGGAGAAAAAAAGCCCCATATATACTCATGGTTGACAATGTAGTGATAGAGGGGAAAAAATGATCAGCGGTTTGTTTGGCTTGAAAACTAGTAACAAGGCCACATTATATCTAACTGTTGCCAGATTACAAGTATCAACTAACGTAAACCTGGCGCAAACATGAGAACAGCATCAAGGCATCCATCTCAGTATGCTGGAGTTTGCACGGTGTCTGGTTCGTCTCACCCCCTCCTTTGTACTCTGCTCACCCTTCCCCTCTCTGCTCACCCAGAGGGAGACTAACGGGGGGAAAAAGTAACGCCTGAGGTAAACATTGTTCTAGCCCCCAAATAACTTGTTTACATACCACAGGATTTAGCTATTGTTCAGTGCTATGTAACATTGTTATCTAGTTTTAGAAAACAAAATTCTGAAAAAAATAGGTCTGTTAGCAAATTGCCGCTAAGCTAGCTGCCGACTGGACGGTCAACTTCATCAATTGATTCTCCTGGTTTTAGGAGCAGCGCTAAAGGACGGACTCAAACATAAGAGTCATCGAATATTTTTGTACATAAGACTTTGGTCACAAACATACGCGGTTGGCAAGTTGTCAGCGAATTCACTAGCTTGAGAACCCAATTAGCCGGGTTCACTTGGTCCTTCTTTTGTCCAATTGGAAAAGGTGAACTCAAATACTGTAGTGAGTATGAAGCTCAAAGGTTTTCCAAATCCAATTCATCTCAATGAGAACTTGGGGGGGGGGCAGCATTGAATTTTGTAAGTTTTTTGTATTGGTCTCCAGCTAGGATATGTGTGCACGCAGGTCGGCAACGGGCAGTCGGTGGGTGACGTGATGTAACGTGATGCCTGGGGGGGCGAATGTTAAATGCGGATAGGAATGCCGGTGTGTCGCACGAGCGGGGTGACTTTTGCAAGGGCAATTCGGACTGCAGGGCACCTTGAAATGAGCCATCAAGTGTGAGCTTTTAGGGCAAGGATGTCAAAGTCATTCTTTGCCGTGGGCCACATTGTAGTTACGGTTTCCTCTCGGGGGCCGTTATGAATTTGGGGAAACCATTAGAATGTTTAATCCCTTACCAATATGATTTATTGAGTGCAGAACAAGTGAATGATTAACTAGTTTTCAAATTTGAACAAAAAAATAATGACTCTTATTGTGGTTAACATATGACAATTTGAAAATGTAGCAAGCATCATGGAATTTCATCAGATCGATTTACTTTCGTGGGCCGAATAAAATGTTGTGGCGGGCCAAATTTAGCCCCCGGGCCTTGACTTTGACACCCGTGCATTTGGGCAAATGGGCAATCGCGAGTCCTGATTTAATACAGTCTTTTTTGAGGATGAAAATGAAAACGTAGCAACACAGGAAAAAGAACGGAACGGAATAATCGCATAACACTGTATTTCTATGGAGAAAGGTGATTTGATAAACAGGTGTTGTGAGTTATGAGGATGTTCTTGGAATAAACTGAACTTGTATATGAAGGCATCATCTGGTTTTACTACCAAGATCGGACCTTACCCATTCAGCGACGCTCTCGGACATCAAATTAGTCGCTCAAAAAATCCATAGTAACATATCAACATCATAAAAATGTTAATTGATGATGAGCAAGGTAATAAAATGTTCAAAAACATAAACAGAACAGTCGCAAGAGTATAAAATGAAGGCAATCACGAAGGCTGTGTAAAACAAATCACCCCATTCAATTTCAAGGCCAAACGGCAAGTGCGCTTGCTTTTGTCCAACAGTAAAAACTGCAAAAAAAATTGCAGATGTGCAAAAGATTTTCTTTTCTGTATTTGATTAAATACCGGCTGTGAATACTGACCGTCTAGCTCTAAAAGTCAGGGCATTGAAAATTGCTCATCACAATAATTATCGACAAGGAACATTGGCTTTTTCTGTAGGGTAATTGTTGTATCCAGGCATAATTGAAATGGGTGGACAAAGCAGAAATTGCAGGTTTGTAATTAGAGAGAGAAGTGAATGACTTTGAACAAGAACAAAGGCATCAACAATGTGGCACCCTTAAAACTAGCCCAATGAGTGTTTTCGACAATGGTAAATTGTGCTCTTGAATAAGAGCATTGCTGCACTAGACACTCTCAACAATAAGTCAGTTTTTTAATTTTTTTTGATGCTTCTCTGACTCAGATAAAAAGATAACTGAAAATGGGTTTTATAAGCGATTTAAAGAAGTGCAATATATTCCGAAAACAATAAATATGCAGATAGAGAAAGAGCTAGAGAAACAACTACATAAAGAGCTAGAGAAAGAGCTAGAAAAAGAGAGAACGAGAGAATGATTGATAGATCGGAAGACATATCACCCATTCCATACAACTATCCAAAACTGAAACAGATTCAAACTTGGTGCCCTGGCCTTGTTTTGAAAACACTTCATCTGAAGCTCAATCCAAATGAGGACCACCATGCTAGCCCGCCACCTTCCCAGCCTTGTTGTCTTCCCAAACAGCATTTTAAATGTCATCTGACAAGTGAACAAACAGACCAGAGAGGGCCTCAGTCAGATTCAACACCACTTGCCCTCTGGGGGGTTAAAATCAGCCGGAAAATGGCGTTTGAGTCTTTTGGTGGTCTGCTCGCTGACGACGTTTGGAAATGCTACAGCAAGTTGTCAAGAACAAGATCTGGCAACTGCGAGAACTGCATTTCAGCATTTTTTTAAATCAAAATACTCAAGATAGACTAGTTTGTAGTTCACAATTTACAGCAGGATTAATAATTACCTACACGTTGATTTACAATCACTTCCAAAAACAAATTGAGATCATGTAAAGTGTCTCATAATTTTTTTTGTGACAGTCGTGTTAAACCAACAGTGAAATTCAGCCTCTGGCTAGCAGACGTCAAAGTGAGCAATACGCTTATAGCAGTAGAGTATGTCAAACTAATATGACGCAACCGCAGCCTTCAGAGGCTTGTAAACAGTCTCGTGGAATGAAGCCGAATCAATAAATACTGCATTGCCGCTGTTTTTAATTGGCTCATAATTCACTCATTTAAAACGCAAATCATCTCTTTAGTTTATTTCCAAAGAAGACAAAGGATGGGTTATGCATGTCTCTACAAACGAGTCGAGGTTATAATTCATGCTATCCATGTCCTGTCCATGAAAATGTCAGACTTGTACATGAGCCTTTTTGGGCATGAAAATAAGGCGATGTGTCCTGACAAACTTGTTTTCAAACTGTTAGAAACTGATTCCACAAATGTGGAATGTGCATCAAAACAATTAGCTTCTTAGAACCAATACTTGCCGAGTGATTACAACGCATGAGTTGGGATAGTTGATTGTGAAGCAAAGCGGTCCCTTGAGGTTTAAGGTCAAATCGGGCCACTGTGATGCTGAATATCGAAGAGACCACTACGAGTAACACACAACGTGCATAAACATGATAAGAAATTGTTGTGACGAGCACAGCACACACATCAAGCTTGGGCTCGACACCATAGAAGAGGAACGGGATGTCCAAAAATCAATGTTTGTCGTCGCTTTGGAAAAAAAAAAGATGCTCTTGTAGATTAATTTACAGTGAGTCAATCGCTTGGCATTCATACGTAATCCGGTTAGCGAGCCTCATTTAACCATGTTAGGCAATTCAAAGCAGAGCGTCTTCTTTTTATGTATTTATTTATTTATTTTTGACTTGAACGCCCTCTCGCCAAGTCAAACCTTTATCGAACGGGGTGGGAGTTCTTGTCGTCGCACAGGAGCGCGGCTCAATTTTTGTGACCTTTACACCAGCTGAGCGAGCGGCGTCAAGTTATAACAGGTAGTGAGCGTGTGACGGTCGATGTGTGCATTGTGTATCGGTGGAAATAGGGGTTATGTAATGTTTCAACATTCACGTGACCACGTTGTTTGAAAGAGCATCCAAGAGCAAATGAATGGAATGTCAAAGCTAGTCCTTTTGAGTTTGTGAAATGATCGAATCTAAAGGTGGATGCGACCAAAATAATCATGCTAGCGTATATTGCCACAAATATACATGTGTATAGGTACACGTACATCCTAGCAAGTGCACGTGAGCAAGACTTAATGGAGGTCCTCCATGTTTCATCAACGTGTACAGAAGTGTTTGAATGTTGACCAAGTTGTCAAGATGGGGAGAGAATGAGATTTTGTGGCTAAAATCAGTGCTTGTATCGTGACTGTGGTATGGTTAAATTAGCAAGTAATGTTTTTGAGCAAGAGCTACTCAATTTGCAGTCTGGATGCTAAACATCTCCTGTTCATCCGATAGTCTTTATCTCGGGAAGTTTCCAATAACACCACAAAAAAATTGAAACAGTCACGAAGTAGCTTCATGCTTCGTTGCAATGCCCTATACTTCGCTCTCGGTCATCATGGTCGGTCTGTATTTCTCCTGGATACAGTTGCAGACAAGATGGAACTTGTTCCACTCTCATATAATATGCATCCTTGTAAGTGAACGTCGAAACTTGGGCCTTTTTTTCCATGTCCTATCTCGCTCCTTTTCCCACTGGACGTCTCAACTTGGTAAACAACAGTTTCAGCCATTTTGGAGAAGCACTCCACGTTGATCCTGCTAGCTCATCACAGGCCAAAGGTCAGGTAGCTGCAATTTCTCAAATGCATTAGCTCAGCGTAGACGGAGACCCATTACCACCCCCCCCCCACCCCCCGCCCTGGACCGTTACTCTACTTGCTGCGGTCTCCCTGCCAAGCTCTGTGCTTTCAGTAAAAGGTCAGCCGACAGAGATCTTTGGCCTGCAAAACCGGCAAGCTGTGTCCATCTTGATCATGGAAGAGTGCTTCAATTTGCTTATACTAAAACTCGGGTGGTTTATTTATATAAGATGACCCCGGACCACACCGCCATACCTGTTCTATGGCTCGTATAAAAGCAAAGCTCGGGTATTCAAAACGCAGTCTTTGGTTACTCAGCACGTTTCGAGGTGGTACGGATCCTAATAAACAGGGAACGTTGTGAGGAGGGGTAGAAAGGGTCCCGCCTAAAGGCTCGAAGAAATTTTGCCAGGGTTCATGATTTCATGACCGTGTCTTCTCAGAAGAAAGGTATGCAGTGATGATGACATGATGTCCAGCTGTTGCCGCAAGAGGAAAAATAAGTTTTGTCAAACAAAAATCTGGGAAGAAGTTTGATCAAATTTGAAAGTGAAATTGGGAAGTGGATTTAAATGTCTGTGGTATGCTTTTGTCAAAACAGCCTAATGATAGAATACCCTCTTAGTGCCAATATTAAACCTCATCCTTTCACCACATCACCCCCATCCTCCAAGAACTCCACTGGCTCCCAGTCAAATATAGAATCAACTTTAAAATTCTTCTTCATACATTTAAAGCTATCCGTAAACTTGCCCCCCACATACCTATCTGACCTTCTTCAAATGTCTATTCCCTCTCGTTCCTTCAGATTCTCTTCCTCACTCCACCTCTGTGTGCCCCCTGCCCTGTCTGTGCACAATGGGGGACAAAGCTTTCAGCTGCTCTGCCCCCAAACTCTGGAACTCACTTCCTCCCAACATTCGTAATATCAATTCTCTTCCCACCTTCAACTCCCATCTCAAAACCCACCTATTTAAAACTGCATTTTCTGTGTAGCTCTTTCTTTTGTTTTGATTTATTTTATTTATTGTATTCTATTTTGTGATTGTATTTTATTCATTATAGTACCTATGCTTGTCTGTGACTGTAAAGTGTCTTTGAGAGCATTGAAAGGCGCTTAAAATAAAATGTATTATTATTCTCTTCTTCTTTTTACTATTATTATTCTTCAGTGTCGCCACCTCAGGTAATCTCCATCTGCTTCACTCGATATGAGCGGAAGACCAAAATCTTCACGTACACAACCTTTAGGTTTCATGGCATATTTTCCTCACTGTTGACATCCAGTAGACGAGAGTAATCAGAAGCTCATTCCCAATACCACTGGTAGTGTTCATCTGTTCAGGTGTTTTTGTTTTTCAGCACTCTTCGTCTACACCAAGCAGACGCATGGAAACTCTGTCCAGAAATTGTTGATTTATTTCAGTCGATCTGAAGAGATTTTCTTTCACTGCTAACAAATCAATTCTGGAATAAATGTAAATCACATTTAATACTCCAGACAGGATTGTACTTTCGTCCAGTCTCATATGGATGACTGAGAAGAAGCCTACGTGCGGTTCTACTTCCTGCCTTACTTGCAATTCCAGTTGGCTTGATTTTGGGGCTGGCTCGCTGAGCTAATTATCAACTGGTATTCCAGTCACAGGAGTTTTAAAGTGGATATATTTCTGCCGCACAAACATAGAGGACCTCATGTATGGAAAAAAAGAGAGAAATTGGCAGACTGCAATTAACTAGCAAGATACAATCTGTAACCGGCTACCAATATACTCTGTCTTTTGTTTGAGCAACAATGCAAAGAAAACCACAGCGTAGGTTGAAATTATCCATGCTATGGGAAGTATACTTCAGGGAGTGGGACGAAAGTGACTGAGATCGAGCTCAATTCACAACATGAGCCAGTGTGACGTGGCACCAGGCATTCACACTATACAGTACATGTTCTCTGGCCACCACTACCCCTCCCCGGCATTTTATTTACGACCTGCATGTGACGGGTTCAACTGACCCGCATGCCTGTGAGGGGCAGTGGCGGGCATCAGATGAGAGTTAACAATGCAAGCCGTTGACAACCAAATGTGCATTCTCCGACTGTGAACTTTGTCAGTTGGGAATTGCAACAAAGATGATCAATAGTCGATAACCCAGACACGCACTGCATGTGTCTCCAGAACAGGGCTGGGCAAATTTGATCTTTGGGGGCCGCTGTGTTGCATGTTTTAGAACAGATTAAAATGATGAGCTCACCAGCAGGCTCTGAAGAAGCCTGTTAATGATTCGGATGAAAGATGCAAGATGGCGGCTATTAAGTGGCTCATTCCAGCTCTATGGTGTAACAAAGTTGAGGTTAGGAGTCTTTCGGATCAGATGGTGGCATTATAGAAGACCCACTGTGGACTACAGATGCGCAGGCTTTAACAACAGCTGAAGCTGTAATAAAGCGCTGAACATGGACAGCTATTATATACAGGAAATAAAGCAGTCACAAAGATAGTAGAAAGCACCAGGGAGTGAAACCAAGATCAAGTCGGAATCATGCTGAGTTGAATGCCAGAGTACAAGTGAGCTTTGAGACGGGTTGTAAAGATGAGCAGCGAGGGGGCTTGCCGAATATTCAGTGGCAGGTCATTCCAGGGAGTGGGACCACCAACGGAAAAGGCACGATCCCCTGTGAGCCTCCGTTTAGTTTTTAGCACATCTAATAATGTCTGGTCAGCAGACCTGAGGCATCGGGAAAGGTGTGTAGAGGTTTTAAACAGAGAAATATGCTATATGTAACCAAAACAGATTAACTGTTTAATTCATTCACTGCAAGACATGCACAAAAATGTGTCCTCCCAAGTGCCAGGGTTTTGTTACATGGGTCTGGAGTAATACGAGGTGCAAGTTGGGGCGGCTGTACCAAAAGCAAATGCTGCCCCCTTGTGGTTGGGAAAAACATTGCCACAGGTCTGACCAGTACTTTATCTGCACCCCCGCAACAAAAACCAAAACCCGAACAAATTTGGGAATGGCGCTTCACGTCATATTTTCAATTCCCAAATAAATTTGGGAATGGCAGTAAATGAGTTAAAGTTCTGACAAACAAGGTTGTCTTCATTCACATCCGCTGAATTGTGAATCGAATTGGTTCTGCTCGAATCCACAATGCTAGTACTTTTATTATCAGACTTTCCACAATCCTCGTTTGTTAATCAGATGCTCCTTTTCATAATTTTATCCAGATGTTATCTTCTTTGCCGGACATGAGCTAAAGGTAGTTAACAAACAGCTTTTTGTCAAGAGCAAAAACAAGTCAACTAATGTGCATTGGTTGCTCGAGCCTGCAGGAGCACATGGGCATATTTTCGCACCCGTGGCGCATAACGTCTGCTGAAATGACTGCATGGCTTGTTTCCACGCAAACTGCAGCGGCGATATTGGCGGGTGAGCCATTTACCGGTTTGCAATAAGCCCGTAATAGGCTTTACGGTCGCAGTGACAATAGCTTCAGCATGTGTACATCCTGTTCAACTTGCTACTGTGCGTTTCCAAGACACAATGCTGTCCAACCCACAGTATGTGTAGCCAGAAGTTTATTTGACGCATAGAAACCACCAACGTAACAGAACAGAAGACACTATGTGGCCCTGAGTGTCTGTCTCATCTGGAAAAAATAAAAAGTATGTGGTGTATTTCGGGTGTTACCCTCAGTTCAGTTTTTCTAAAAGTCAGAGAGACAGACGTAAGTCAGATTCATGTTGATTTGAAGGAATTGCATACATAAACGTTTTGAAATTTGTCAAATTTAAATAAAGATAAATAAATCATACCTGTCAACCGGCTGTATTTTGCCGTATTCTGTACGATTCTTGCACATTTTTAGAAGTGTACGGCATATAAGAACGTTTGTACTGGAAACGCAAAAACGTTTTCAATATAATTTTGAGATATTTTCCATTCCGTTTTCGTCATTAGCAGAAATGTGAATTAGAATAAATATCGCTATTCTTAAAAAGCAAAGTCGACCACCGAGAAAACAAGTCCGTGCGAAAAGTCTTGAGAAGAAACAAAAGTTCTGAGAAGACAAATTCCGGTCAAGTAGAATTTGAAAATCTTTTAAATTAAACATTTTACCATGTCTTTTACCGTAATATCATTCATGCTTTTTATAAACATTATACATCGTAAGAACAAAAATTCAAAACGTTTTTGTTGCTGTGGACAAATTCAATTTGTCCACAGAAAAAAAGCCACAATGCTCTAAAACAAGCAATATATTTGATTCTTGCGAGAAATATGTTGTATTAGTATTAATAAGTATTAATGTTTGTATGTTTTTTTTCTCAGTAAGTAAGGTCACAGTCGGCGATTAAAGCCACACAGCAACGAGAGTGTCAAAAATGATAGCAAACTGTGAAATTTGGACTCATTTCAACTTTGATAGTTCAAAATTTCCATCAATCAGGCTCCACAAATAACCCGCACAAGCCATCAGTTCAATTTGATACGAAAAGACAAGCAAGGTAACTAGCTATTAATGATTCTAGTGTGTCTGCTTGCATCTGTTGCTGTTGCAATATCACAAGTTCCAAGATGTACAACCCAGAGCTCCTTGAGACACTTTATGCAAAAAGCTATCCATTCCATCAAGCCATCAAAGACCATCACAAAGGTAAATAAAACGACTTGATTATATAGTACAGTTTATTTCTTTAATTATAATACCATAGCACATTTATTATACATAAAATAAGGTATATTTTGTGTCGTTTTAAGGCTTAGAACATTAGAAAGTAGAAAATTATGTGTTATGGGGACTTGGGAACGGATTATTCTCATTTTAATGGTTTCCTATGGGAAATTAATTTTGGGGATACACACTTTTCGCCTTACACACTGTCTGGGAAGCAATTAAGTTCATAAGCCAAAGTATCACTGTACTTGTGTTTGTTAAAAAAGCATTTGGAAAAAAAGTTTCTTAAAAAATGAATTGCAAATAAGATGTAATTGAATCACAATTAATGTATTGTGTAGGGATGAATGAAGGATAATCTATTTTAAAAAACAGAATGGAGAGACAGTAAAACATGGCGACTTTTACAGCAGAGGGAATGGGAAGCTGCCACCCAGTAAGAGAAAAAAAATGGTTTAGAGAAAGTTAACCTCTGTTATGAAAGCCCCACAAGTGAATCACAGTGTGAGGATGCCACGGGCAAACATTTTATTAGATTTGAGTGAAGAACATGGTAGTTAGCAGTAATTTAATTTCACGTGAAGCAGTCTAGCACAGCGTTAGCCATACAAAATGAAAAGGACACAGATGCTATCGGATAAGAAGTGAAAAATGTTGAAATAAATAAATGCACAAGACTTTGCTTAAGGTTCAAATAACTGCATTGCAAGTAGAAATATTCCAGACAACTAGGAAGTCTAACGCACGGTGGCACCACAGCGCATAGTTGAAAGATTCAATTCCGGCCCTGACCATCCTGTGTGGAGTTGGCAGTCTCACTGTGCCTGTGTGGGTTTTCTCCAGGTTCTCTTCGCAAATTCCAAAAACATGTATGGCACATTAATGGAACAATCGGAATTGTCCATGGGTGTATTTGTGAGTGCAAATGGTTGCTTACTCTGTGTGACATGCAATTGGCCAGCAACCAGTTCAGGATGTACACTGCCAACTGCACAAAGACAACTGGGAAAGGCTCCAACCCTTGTGAGAATAAGTGGATTAAAAAATGGATGGAGGGAATTTGGGATTAGCTCTGTGTCAATGCACCGTTGTACTCTATGAACTAAAAAAAATAAAATAATAAGATAACGAAAATAAGATCAATGATGTCGACGAGACTCACTGGATTGTCAAACCACCTCAATTTACGTACGCTTGGCGTAAACTGAGTCACATCACTTGTAAATGCCTCATTACCAAAAACAGAAAACAAACGAGCAGTGATTGGTTGTTTAACTGTTTAGCCCTAATAATGAGCACAAGTGCTACAAAAAAAATTGACCGCTGGATGTGTCGGGAAAGTCATTAAGATTGTACAACTGTCCATGTTTTTATGTTCCTGTTGTGTTTATTATCTTGCTTTGTGTTGACTATTATGTGAAGCGCTTTGCTATAGCTGCAGCTGTTGTGAAAGCGCTATATAAATTAGGATGTATTTTATTGTAGTGTATTGTATTTTGGAGGCAGCACTTTGTCACCCTATGCTACGCTATGCTCTATGTCAAGTAAACCAAACAGAATGTTTCAACTCAACTTTTGTGTTTGGGCTCACTGATAGATTACAGACATGAGTAAATGCAACAAAAAAAAAAAGACTCCAGACCACATCCACCCGGAGCCCAATTTAGATTGTGGCTTTTGTCCAGCAGATTGTTACAAAACTTCAGAAAAAAACTAGTGGAAAAACAAAGCGCTAAATCGCCATCAAAAGCTTTGCAACTTCTTTCATACACTTCAGTGAAACCTGGTGTCATGTGTCAACGGTGGACCAGAGCGGCAAAACCAAAATTAGTCATCTCATGAACCGGCCGAGGAAAATCAAGCGATTAAGTGTGGGTGAGCATGGTGCCGGCGGCGGCCATGAGACAGCAAAAAAAAAGGAAGGCCTATTGGAGATGTCAACAATCAGCGACGTTATTCGACAGATGGATCAAGCTGCTCCAGACTGAAAGCTGGTGGTCACATGACTGGTGGATTAGCGCAACTGAAAGAGGGTGGTTAAAGGGGGTCGGGGAGGGGTTGTCTGTCACCACATGCTTCCTGATCCCTTCCCTCACAAGTTTTACCGTTTTCCTTTCACGCTTGACAAGCTCGCATGTCTGTTTTGGATTGTCACATATCGGCATCGAAAAGATTCATTCAGCTGACTTCCTGTTTCTATGCGGGTGATTGACGAGAAATGCTTGACAGGGTCTGACACCATTGACTCATAGCTCATCACACACATGAAAAGGGGAAAAAAAAAAAGAAACAAATCTTTGATCGTCTCACTTCTAACTAATCACGACGTCACTGCAGAGAAAAGGTCCTCCCCGGTGAAGCAGAATAGCCCGCTTGATGATAAACAAGCGCAAACCAGCAAGAAATTCACAATTGAATATCATCAACGTCCTTTCGGCAAATATTTAAAAATGTTCCTTAGAGTGGACGTTTTCATCCAAACCGGAGGGAGGGCAAAGTATGGTTGACATACCATGTGTTGGACTTTAGGAATTTACATTGTCAAGAGTCCTTTTAATTGTTGCATTCGTTGAGCTGCGTGTTTTGTTTCTCATTAACAAAAATGTGTGCACTCCAGTGCCAGGGTTTTTGTCATTGTCACTCAAATTCCAGGACCCACAGAACATACTACATAACAAACTACATAAACATTCAATACAGCGTTAGAAATCTTAGACTCTCTTCTTTCATCAGAAAATAGACGAGTTAATTCCTAAATTATATGAGTCTGGAGTTATATGAGCTTGAAATGAGGGTGGATGTCCAAAAAACAATGCAATACGTACATATTGGTTTATACAGCTGAAGCTGGAACATAGCACTAACATGAAAAAAAGGGAAATGCTAGCCCCTTGTGGAAAAGAAAAAAATGGCATTAGTCATGGCCAGCGCTTTATCGGCACCCAAGCATGAAAAAACAAAACCTGAAAAAATTCGGGAATGGCGCTTTATGTCACATTTTCAATTCCCGAATAAATTCGTGAATAATAATAATAATACGAATACATTTCATTTATAAGCGCCTTTCAAAACTCCCAAGGAAATTTTACAGTCACTGGATATTTTTTCTGCGGGTGAGCAGCGGCAGCCACACACCCCAGCGTTCACTCAACCCGGACGTAACATAAAGTTAACAAAATTAACGAGTTAAAATGTGTAAATAAAACATTTTGAGGTCATTATGGATCATCTCCGTCTGAAAATGTCTGCACATGCTTTCAGTTACAAAATTGTTACGGTTTTAAACCTCTGTGATCATGACGCAACATAAAGAAAAGTAAAAGTGCTTAAGATTGAAAGATTCTCTGTGTCTTTTGTGTTGCGTCGCATAATTTTTGGGGGTTTTGTTTGTTTTTGACTTCAAGGTGGCGCCGCGAGAGTGGCTACCTTTACAGCAGCTCCTGTATTTTGTTTTTGGTGCTGTGAAATGTAAATTTATCCGCTGTGAGACAAACAAAGGTTCATTTAATCTAATTTAATTTAAATACGATGGGCAAGAGATAACCACCATTACCATTTTGTTTGTTTGATTGATTGTTTTGTTTTTTTGTTTTTAATCTAGGGGACTTTCGAGTTGGAGCGTTATCCTGGGAACATATAAAACAATGATGCAACAGATAATGATTTGTGGACCTATCTCAAGCGTTTCAAATCCTGCTGCTAGTCTACTAACTGGAGCTCGCAGGATGGAGCATATAAATCCAATTCTGGCCTCCCTCAATCGCTCCCGGTATTTTATACCTCACCTGTCTGAGCTCCCCCACCTGTGCGTACAGGCTTGATGCCTTGGGTCAGCTGACTAGACGACTGGAGGGATCAAGGACTAAGTGAAGGCTCAGAGGGGATCAAGCTTTTTCCGCTATCGCTTCTTCTCATTAATGACCTTCCATTAAACATTAAGCATGTCCCCCGTGTATCAAATTTAAATACACTTGTAAAAATGTGATTTATTGTTTGGCTTTTGACTCGGTAAGACACTCCAAACTGTTTTATTAAGATTCCTGTTTTTATGTTGTTATTCTTTCAAATTTATTTGTTTTCAGATGTCTGACTTTTACTGATTGTATAGCCCTTTGTCGTGGTCCTTTTAAAAAGTGCCATATTAATAAAGTAAAGTTGAGAATGTGTCTTATGCCATTCCAAAACCATGACAAATGATCCTCATCTAATCTTTGAAAAAATGCAGACAAAATGGAATTTTTTTCAGTTGTCACTGTAATTTTCTTTAGCTCGCCAGCTCCTGAAGTTACAACAGTGATGAGAACACATTCTTGTGATGGAATTAAAGTTGGAAATTCTCGTGATCAAAAGGCACAGTAAAAATATTGTCGATCTGTACTTTTTTTTAACCTGCGATGTGCGTGAAATCATTTCTTCTACTTGCAGTATCTTTTCGACAGTATCTTTTACACAAGTATGCAGACTTGTACTTACGTACAGCGCGAGTACGTTTACCTATTTGCAATGTATTGGTAGAAAATGCAATTTTTTTACTTTTTCAATGTCAGTTCCCGTATTTACTTGCCCAACACAGTTAGCACTAAGCATTAGCAAAACCACAAGTGACAGCGAAGACCAGTAAGCGTGGAGGTGCGGGTGGTGGGGAAGAGGAGTGGGGGCAACAACAGTGATGCCCTCAGCCGCCTGTTGAGCCTCGACCGGTGGACACATCTGCACCGAGGGCACAGTTAGCCTCGCCAGTTCAACGAAGCTGCAAAGTTTGTTTACCAACGTTGCATTTTATTTTCATGCCGTTAATAGTTGAGGGTCAAGTGGCACGCAGGACGTGTCCCACTCCCTCCCCTATCTCCCCCACCCCTCCAGAGAAAAAGACTCAACAACACTCGGAAATGTCACGCTTACCTCCGTAGGGCGACGACTGCCTCGCGGCTCTCCGGTACGCGAGTACGGCCACAAGCTGCGGTGACACGGGGAGCTTTCGCTCACTCTCTCGACCGCTCGATTGGTGGCAGGTTCGGTCGGTGGAATTTGTGACAGATTACTGACCTCTCTCTCTCTCCCTCTCTCGTTTTTCGTTGCCCCCGCCCACTTCCGGTGTCACTAAACAGTTGGTGAAGGTTTACGACGACGTGTCGAAGTCAAAGTCGTATTTGGGGACACTAAAACAGCGCCTTCCATCAGTTATGAGTAGAGGTATCAATAACACGTTAGATAAGTCAAGCCACAGACATGTCACGAAAATAAAATGGCACTGAACTCTGAATGTTTCTGAAAAAAAGATGGGTACGATCCTGTGTGTTTTTGGCCCGTTTTTGACATCCATTGACTGACCCATGATGCATTTGCTTCATATGTATCCAATTTCAAAGAAATTCACAAGTTGATATGAGTTTGCTCCTTCTGAAAAGTCAATTTTCCTCAAATCCAACATTTTCAAACAAGTATCGCCTCTTCCTTATCAATGGGGCATTAAACATTCATCTTTTCCACATTTAATTCACCATGGGGACAGTTTTCAACTTGCCAAAAATTGACACTGACCCAAAATGTAACCACAATTTCAACACTAAAATCCCCATTTGCCCGAAATTTCCCCACTGTGGGACTATTAAAGTCTTTCAGATTCTGATTTTGTACATTCCCTTTCCCCTCCCAATAACATATTCAACCAGTCAGATTTAAATAACCGTTCTCATTTAAAGGTAAAAAAATATCCGTACATTAGTATTTAAAGGACAACCGACATCACTTTTTTGTTTCCGAACTGACATCAGAAAAACGTTTTATAGCATCTAAAATACCCAAAACACGCAGTATGATATTTTTATTCAAATGCAAAACACAAATAAAAATGACTGAAAGTGTCCAAAATCTGCAAAAAATTGAGCTGCGAATTGGGCATTTTCAGAAAGTCCCGCCCCCGGTTCGTGACGTCACGCCAAGACGTCTTGCATTGCTGCAAAACAATGGCTTTAGATTCGGAGAATAAGTAAAATTGTCGATAACAAGAGAAACATTTGAATTGTTTTTCACAGAATTGAGACAAAAACAATAAAGAAAACTTTAAAATTCAAGTTTCATGACATTAGCAGACCAATTAGTTACAGGCATGCGTTGTATACGCAGTTGTGAAATCGTGTTGAATTTTTCATTGAAAAGTTACATTAAAATATTACAATACCCACATTTAAATATTTCTAATCATTATAAAATATACACATAAAATATATATATTTTAAATTATTTTTTTTGTGGGAAAAAAATGCATTTCAGTCATTATTCCTTGGACTCCTTAGTACAAAATAAAACATATATAAAATATTAAACACCTCAATTACAATTTCACTTGATTAGATATGCATACACACATAAGATTTTGGTATTTAATTAAAAAAACACCACCAACAAGAAACGGATAAATCACTGTTACGTCACTTTATAATAAATAACGAACGATTGATTGGTTGTCAACCTGAACAAATGCCACATCCTCGGGCTTAAAAGTGAACTTCACTTCATTTCACAAACGCACAGAGAAGAAAGGTTAATTCGTGTTTAATTGGTTCAGTCATTCTTTGTTTTCCAATTAATCAAATGTTTTAATTGCATGCAAGGTTTTTGAACATAGCTCTAGTGGTTGCTTTTCAATTTAATTGAATTATTTCATAGAATTCTTTATTGACATAAAACTCAAAAACAAATTGCAAAAAGGTGTAAAATGTTTAATTTAAAACTTGCAATAAAATGACTTCACGAACTAAAGCAAACAAGGACTTTTGTTCTATTATAATTATGTACTTCAAAATGCAATTCCAAATTGGTTGAGTATTTGTTTATTTATTTATTTAGTTATTTATTTGTTTTGATTGATTTAAAAAAAAAGATGGAAAAAAAGGAAAGGGTCTCAGGATGATGACACGGGGCTTTTTTTATCAGTGAACTGACGAGAAATTAAATGACATTGAGGGAAATAGTTCTCAGATGTCGCTTTGACAGAATGAAAGTGAAAATGGGAAGTTTCATTTTTATGATGATGTGCGTGCAATATCCAAACAAAAATTGCCACCCACACTGAGGCCTCACAAGCAAGCTCCTGCAAGCGCTTCTCTTCAAATCATGTCTTGAGTTTCATTTTTCAGAATGAATTTAACCATTGCATTAATTTAAGCACATTAAGAAGACACATATGAATCATTTTCATTTTATTTTTGTGCATGCAACAAATAATTCTTAATTCATTCACTGCCAGACGATGTGCAACAATGTGTCCACTCCAGTGGTTTTTGTCATTTTCACTCAAATTGCAGGACCCAGAGTATTGAGTTTTAGGACTACGTACACAAACATTCAAAGCAGCATAAAAAACCTTCGACTCTCTTCTTTCATCAGAAAAAAAGAGTTAATTTGTAAGTTATATGGGTCTGGAGTTATGAGTTTGAAATGGGGGCGGCTGTACAAAAAGCAAATGCTGCCCCTCGTGGGAGAGGCAAACATTGCCAGAGGTCTGACCGGCGCTTTATCGGCAACCGCTGCAAGAAAAATCAAAACCCGCAAAAATTCGGGAATGGCGCTCCACATCATGCTTTTCAATTCCTGAATTCGGGAACGGCAGTGAATGAGTTAATCAGTGGTCAGGTTACCGATAACAACACTATATTTGTTGTATAAATGGCAAATCGTAACTGTATAAATATACTTTGCGAATACTATTATTCTCTGAGCTTCTGCATTGAAACATCTGATTTTACATTTTCGTCTGTATTCATTTTTTATTATTTTAACAATGAGACATCGATGGGAATTTGTTTTATTGCCTAAATATAATGAGTAGTAACATTAACGTTTATTTTTGTACAGAAAACAATTATGTAACATGGCAGTTGAGCTCCAAACAGATTTTTAACACCACACCATAGGAGAAAGAAAATATATATCAGGCCAAATCCAAAGCTAAAGCGTTGATAGCAAAATAGTGCTTATGAAATAAATGTAAGTATGTACATGCTGTTATCGAGTGCTTGATGGGCAATACAGTATGTTAAAAATGGCAACTACCACATTTGCATGATTCTATTTGACAGGGCTAAAAAGTAGGACATCTTTTTTTTTTTACAATGACATAGCTTATATGACAATGAATCGCTCGAGACAACCCATTCATTTTGAAACATACACATGAATTCGATATACTTGCATGCCACCTTGTGAGGAGACTGTTGAAGATGACACATCACATCTAACAACAGTCGAGGTGGAAACTTGTTTTTACCATCTGTTCTCTGCAAACACTCAATCTATCTAAACTCAAACCATGTTGGGTGTGTTCACATGGGAGAAGCGACATCCATGTCCAAAGTCAGAGATTCTGCGGAGGAATAAAAACAGTTCAATGAGTTCATTTTTCAGATTGCTTTTTACTTCACTTGGTGTGTGTCATATGAATGCATCATGTTATCAGTCACAATAATGATGAATCACTTCACGGGTTCATTTTTGTGTGCTTTATACATTATTTTCAAAGTCACTTTTTATCAGGAATTTGAAGGTCTTAAGTGGTGCGACAACTCTACTGTCACACTAAATAGGAAAGAAATGTAAATGTACGTCTGTTAGCTTAATGATCAGATCCAATCGTGTGTCATGTTCCTGTTATTGAAATGATGCGACTCCGATGTTGCTGTTACGGCTCTTAATGTGATCTTGTTGCTCCGGATGACACCGCTAGCTAGCTAGCGTTTAGAAATGAAGGGAAAATGGATGCCCATTTCAAGGTAAGATCAGAGCATTGTCATCAAATGGTGAGTAGTTTTACTTTATTTGAATGTTATTGTGGCAATTTTATATTTGAGTTATATAAATACGCTTATAAATACAATGTATTATATTATGATTATGATGATGATTATTATTATTATTATCTTTTGACTTCAAGACGGCGCCGCGAGAGTGGTTGCCTTTCCAGCAGCTCATGTATTTAGTTTTTCTACTTTCATTCCTTTCATCACTTTGCTGGTGTGAAATGTAAATTTCTCCACTGCGAGCCTAATAAAGGCAAATCCAATCCAATGATTATTATTATTATGTAAACAAAGAAAATGGACTTGTTTATAAAACTAGCATGGACCTCTCAGTAGTTCAAAACATTTGAAAAAATGTCAGATTTTAATTTCATTAATAGGAACACTTGCCAACAGATATATCCTATTCACCCTATTCAAAAACAATTAACGTTATAGAGGCTAAATTGCGGTCTTTTCCCATCACGTCTACATGTCGATATGTACTATACTGCCACTTAGCGGTCAAGATGCACACACGCACGTTAACATTCTGGCAGCTGAGTGTGTACGTGTGAGGGTGTGTTGCTGGCTAACTCACCCAAATGTCCTGGATTAGCCTCGGCTTCACTGGGCATCAGTGAGTCCAGAGTGCGCGGAGACAGGGAAAGTGAGAAAAGGTCGCTGGTGTTGCCCGAGTTTGTCCTAGCAAAAGACAAAAAACAAAAACAAGCAATGACACCACTGGCTTCAGTCATCAGCCATGGACACACAAATAAAGTGACATGCTAATTGGGTTAGCTGATCGTGAGTGGTTTCGCTGAGTGCTGTGGAAAAATGGCAATGAATAGGGCGACGAAGGAAGGAGTAGTGAAGTTTCAGACTCACTTGTCTCAATCAATTGATACTGTACCACTGCGATTATTAATGTTGTCCTACTAATACCGTATATTTGTGTTGCAAAAGAGGAGTGATGTCACTTATGGATAAGGGAATGCCAGGGGATAGGACTGATGCTTTACATCCACTTCTGCCCTTTTTTGATAAACTGGATTGAACAATTCCCACATCATAAACAGCACTTCATCGTATCAGAGCCGTTAGAGTAAGGGAAAATAGAGATTAATTTTCCACTCTTGCCTCTCCCACGAATCATCTTGCTTCATTGCATGTTGTGTATTGACGTGTGAGACGCAGGGTAAGAATACTTTTGGATTTTTTTTATTGTAATTAGTTTTTTGTTTTGTTTTGAGTTTTGTGTTGTAAATGAACCCGGATTTATTCCGCTTTTATTTAATATTTATTACCATATTTTCCGGACTCAAAAGCCTTGATTTTCTTCAAAAGATGACCCTGTGCCTTATACGCAGGTGCGCCTTGTATGTGAAGTAAGATTGAGCCACAACAGGTCTCGCAACGACTGTCACCAGCCACCGACTCTATTTCCCCAGGTAAAAGAAGTAGTGCATAACCCCAGCCGCTACTGTAGCGCCTTATTATGCGGTGTGCCTTATACATATATGGAAAACATTTATACATGTGTATTTATATCTTATATAAATATATAATTTCATTGAAGGTGTGCCTTATAGGCCAGTGCGCCTTATATGTGGAAAAAGTTTGAAAATGCACTACTCATTGGAGGTGCGCCTTATACTCCGGTGTGCCTTATACACCGGAAAATACGGTATTGAAAAAAATCCCAATCAGTAATGTTAAAACTCAACAAAAATATTACTTCTTGTTTTTATTTTTTCAAACAACCATCCACAATTACAGAAATAAAAAATAAAATGATGGTACTGTCCATTTGCAGTGCAAAATCGTGCTTTGATAGCTCTTGCATCGGAACTTTAACGTCTTGATTGAATCTAAGACGGTCTGGCTTTCCCTCCCTTGTTTGCCATGTTGCCAACTTCTAAAGGAGATTTGCTATTGTATCTGTTAATCATTGTCAGATTGGATGTTAGGTAGGTATGTAATAGCTAGCTAGCTATCTAGCTAGCTACCGAGCTTGATAGCTAGATAGATAGAGAGCATACTTAAACCCAGTTCTATTGTTTAGTACTTTTTTCATGTACAGAATGTATTCTTCATATATGAACCCTTCAGAACACGAGTGAACCTAGCATAGCGTAGCATCGCTTAACCAGGGCTGGGTTCAGAGTCAAAAGCTGGGAAGCCACAACAAACACATGAAATGGTTTCAAGACTGGCTTGTCGCCATGGCGCAATGACATTTGGTGTCGCTGTTTTATTGGCCGCTGCCAAATGCCGTCACTTTTAGGTGACGCACAGTCAAAGTACCACAACTCTCCGGAAACTGATGGACCTTCCTTAGTGCGGCTCACGGCTATGTTGTCATTTCCAACATAAATTCCAAAGCTATGCTCATGATGTAATTTTCTAACCAAAAAAGGAAGCGCAATATTTTCACGATAATTGTAGTTCTTCTTCATTTTTTTCTTCTATTTTTGTTTTGTGGCGTTTTATTTTGTTCACCATAATATCCTTGGCAAAAGCGCATAGTTGTGGAAATGTGTAACGCTTATTAAGCACCGCGTTGCTTTTCGATAGTGTTGATGGGTGAGCTGATTATGGAAACACACACATAGACATAAATATGCAGTCCCTACATGCCCCGCCCAACCAAAGCGCCTACCCCGGGAATCCGTTCCCAAGCAGCTCACTGTCCGGAAAGTCCATGAACACGGAGGGACACCTACGGAGACAGGTCAGGTGTGTGTGGTCTTTTTTGGTGTATTATGACTTTCAAACAGCAAATATGCTTTTGAAGGACTTGACTGTCTGAAACCACCTGACAATTCATCCATCCAAATATTTCACCAATGCGTGGCATCGTTGCCCAATTGTACTTTGTCAGGTTCTTTGTTTTTTCAAGTGTTTTTTTAAACACATTAAGCCTTAAAGACCACCGCACTCAAAGCCAATCATAGTACATAAGTGAATGATTTTCGGTGGACCGCAATAATCAGCTGTGACCACATCCACAGCGGCAGAGCCCTCCGTATCCACATAGGATTCACACTGGTCACAAAAAAAGACAGCCCCATGATTGAAACACCTGTTGGAGTTTCAGAGTGTGCATTGACTTTGACTGTTCCTATTTGTTTCTAACATTAGTAATTAAATAACAGTAAAAAAAGAAGCAGAGACACATGGTAAATTCTGTGTCTGCATAAATCTAAATATGGACACAAAAGAACGTGAAAAGGTTATACTCACGGGGTAACGCAGATGAACTTGGTCTTCAAATACGGCTGAATAACTGGTGAAGAAAAAGATGGGAGTGAAAAAAAGTTGAGTATGGAATTATTACACAATTGTTAGCATAAGCTGACACGTACTACTTGTGGAGTCTCCCAGCTCGGGTTCAGGAGCAGCTTCTGGCCTACAGTACTTCCCGAAGGCTTCTTCCTTGGGAATTTCGGGATACAGATACACGAGGGGGGAAACCAAGATGTTGGTGGCATCCATGATTTTGTAGCCCATGATGATATCAGCGAAAGACATGTTGTTGAGTTGCTGCTTAGTGTACGGCTCCACCGACTGAATCTGAGTCTTGCCTGTCAGTGTCGAAAGAAGCAATATTGAGACTGCCTCTCCCATTGGACATCCCCCAACTGTTCGGCTTTTGATATGAACAGTATAACAACTGTAAAAATAAGCATGCCTTACCGTTGATGTCTTTCTCAACCCACGTGAATGTGATGCCGCCTTCCTTGCTGCTCTCACTGAAGCGCAAAAGAAACGTGCCAGGTGGTTTGGGACTAAGAATGGCCCTCTCTCGCTCCTTGCTGATAAAGCCCATGATGTACCTGGAGGTCAATCAAGTAGATATTTTAAAGTCTAAATGAAAGCAGAAGGGGATAAAAATACCTACAAAATGTCACCACTCCCTTACCCCTCATTCCATAGCGCAAGGATGTACTTTTTGACCAGGTCGATGATGTTGTCTAGCCAGACCCAGAAAGAAAAACCTTTACCGGCCATGTTCTCCTGCAAGGACATAAATTAAAACTTGGATGAGGTCAGTAAGAGGGTTCCAACATGGCCGTCCCAAAGGGAATTCAACACGATGAGCGAAAAAGCCAACTGAAGTACCTTACAAAACTTGGCCCACGTAAACTGACAGCCTGAGTAGTTGACCGACGGACCTGAAGGCAAAATGGAACAAATAGAGAGTACTTTGACATGTCATAAATTCAAGTCAGCGTGTGAAAATCTGCAATGGATAGATGCGATCTTAACTCATTCACTGCCATTCCCGAAATTATTCGGAAATTGAAAATATGACGTGGAGTGCCATTCCTGAATTTGTTCAGGTTTTGGTTTTTCTTGAGGGGGTGATAAAGCGCTGGTCAGACCTTTGGCAATGTTTTTCCCTCCCACGACGGGGCAGCATCTGCCTTTTGTACAGCAGCCCCCATTTCCACACTCATATAACTCCAGCTCCATATAATTTAGGAATTAACTCTTCTGACGGATGAAAGAAGACAGTCTAAGGTTTCTTATGCTGCATTTAATGTTTATGTAATACTAAAACTCAATATTCTGCGGGTCCTGGAATTTTAGTGAAAATGACAAAAACCCTGGCACTGGAGTGGACACATTTTTGCACGTCTGAATGAGTTCAATATATTTAAAACACGCACAAAAAAATCAAATTTAAAATGGTTAGAAAATATAGACTAATTAAATGTTTTTTTTTTAATAGCTTGTCCTAAAGATTTTCCTCCTGAATAATGTTTTTTAAACTTATGTAAAATAAATAAATGAAGTTGTATTGCGGAAAAATATGTAACAGGGCATGACCTCGATATGGCGGGGTTTGTAATAATAATACATTTAATTATTAAGCGCATTTCAAAACTCTCTAGGTCATTTTACAGTCACAGGGGAAGTTTTTCTGTGGGTGAGCAGCGGCAGCCACACGCGCCAGCGTTCACTCAACCTGGAAGTGTATAATATAGCCACAGTTTGATGATATTGTTTACAGTTTATATTAGATCAGGCCATATAATTAGAGAGTGGGACATCAAGTACAGACAACATGCTACAAATGCTTTTCAATGACCTCACCTAAGAGTTTCTCGGCCAATGTGGTGAGTTGCTCAATGGTCAGGCCTCTCTTTGTGGTGGACGAGAATTGCCAGCTGAGCACTTCAGCCACCTGGTCCCACGTCCCCACCGGCGGCTTGGTGAAGAAGTTCACATTCTGTCCAAAGATTCACAGCACGGTAAAACTTCAGTCTTTTCCTCCAAGTCTTCCCTCCAGACCCATTTTGTGTGTCATGGTTTTTTTCATAGTGGCGTCGCGCACAGGGGAATCATCTTACCTTTGGCTGATCTGTAAGCATGTTGTACCATAATATGGACGCCCAGGCATTTGGCATCTGGCAGATGTTAGATATGACCACAACGGGCAGAGAATGCGTCTGCAAAACATGTTGGAAATTAGATCTCAACCTTAATTGCAAATATTTTTTGCACGAGTTTTTCAATTGTCACTGATTGGACAACTGCGTTTTCTGCCTTGGCACAAATTAATAGAGTATTATACGATTAGTTTAGGCTTTTGAACTGATGCGGGTCATCTTGGGGGAAAAAGGTGATAGAAAATGTCTGATTTCTGACTCATTTTGTTCATTTTCAGTTTCTTTCCATTCCCACTGACCTCCAGATCAATCTTCAGACCTTGGTGATAGACTTCAGTCTCAAAGGTGATCAGATGGAGCTCCTCGGTGACGATAAGTGATGCCTAATGAAGAACACAACCATAAGCAAAAAAAAAAAACGTGGGGGTGGGATACCATTGTGTCGAGGTATTGCAGTGTTGCCTACGTCGCTGTTGGTGCGTCCACCATTACCACACCGCTGCTCTCTGAGGGTCTGCAAAAAAAAAAAAAGAATCCAGGGTTCTGCCGTTAGTAAGCATGTATTAGCTGCTGATACGAGCTGGTAGCAAGCTCCGAAACTCACCAAGTGTTTAAACTCTGCTGACAAGCTGCCGTTGTTGGACTCCTCCATGTTCATGACTTTGGTGTTCGTGCCAAGGATGTTGAACTTTCTGGACCTAAAACAAAAGGTAAAAGCAGGAAGTGAGACATGATATTACATTTAAATGTCTGAATGCATGAGTTTGGATACCTTACCCTCGGATTGCAGCCACATCGCCAGACTCCCTGAAAAATTCAGTCCTCATGTATTCAGTAAGAAGGCTTGGGTGTGCGCATAATAATAACCATTTTAAGAACTTACTTGTCGATGCAAACTTTAATTTTCAGCTGGTAATTGAGCTCAGGAAACTTCACGAGCAGCCTGGAAGAATAATCATGTTCAAAGTTACAACATCGTGTACGAAACTAGGATGCTAAATGACATTAGCAAAAACATAAGGACGTATGACTTTGACGATGGAAGTTAGTATGGATATGGTTCACAATTTTGCAGCTATAACAACTTCGACTCTCCTCCTTGTGTTTGTGTTTGTATGGATGTGTCCCAAAGACTTATGTCCATTTGTAAAATTAAGTGCAGGACATTGTTAATCTTACCTGACTTTGTTTGTGAACTGCACGCCTGTTTTTATGACCAACGGCCTGTCAGGGTGCATGGGCATGCACGGCTGTCTTTCTACCACAAACGCACTGTTGAGCCACAATAACACAATGACAGTTAAATATTGAAGAAAAATAATTGTCATAACTGTTTGAATTAGTGGTATGTTTGTTCATACTTCAACCCTACCTTTTCATGAGGTTTCTGAACAAGTCCACAATCTTCTCCTCGAGGGCAGGTCGGTGCTGGACGATGGGGTCTCCTTTGTATGACACCTTTTGTTGAAGCTCTTCCAGCTTTTTGATCTGCTGCCGAATCTGGAGCTGGGATTCGGCCAAGGACGTGATCCTGAATGTTGTGAAATGTTCACATTACATCACCAATCAAAAATACAGTAAAGTCTCGTTATATCGATATTCAAGGGAGTCCGAAAAAATATCGATATAACCGGGACTATTGATATATCCGACCCTGTTTGCATGTAATTTTCTCCGTGTGTGCATAGAAATAGTATCGATATAACCGGGACTATCGATATATCCGATATCGATATAACGAGACTTTACTGTAATAATAATCCGGTCAGCCGAGTAACCCCAATATAATCAATTTAGAAGAGTACCATGTTTCCAGGCGGTCAAGGCAGATGTTTGGCGGACCTCCGATACATGCAATTTGCTGTCGTCGCTTCCATTCGGCCAGTTCTTCGTCTGTTAGGTTCTTCTGTACGTAGACCATTGCGGTCAGTAAGCCTCCCATCTCTGTCACAATTTGCTGTCGGGGGAAAAAAGTTACAATATTCTCCAGACAACAGCAGATGGGTAAGCTGATTCAAAACAATCAGATAGATGAGCACACCCGTCGAAGCTGGTCCAGTGTACTCAGCATCTGCTCCAGCTGAGCCATTTTTTGCCTGGTAGCTGCTGCCTGACTATTTCCATTCAGGTCCTGGTTCAGCTCTGCAAACAGATTTTTAAAAATGGAAATATGAGGTCATACTGAATGCAAAAACTCTAAAACGAGTATATATTGTAAAAATATGAGTATATATATATAATGAGTATATATTACCTCCTTGACTTTTCAATGTCTTGTAGTTGAAATCAAAGTCGTCCTGCAAGTTTTCCAGCATCTTCATCTTCTGTTCCATGTCCTGTTGGAAGAAAGAGGACATCTTAAATAGTGATCTTCAATCTACCAGTCCTTGAGAGTTGTGAAAGGTGCTTATAAATTAAATGTATTATTATTATTATTATTATTATTATTATTATTATTATTATTATTATTATTATTATTTACACAATTAATTGTCAGGCCTGTCTCTGTGATGAATTTTTCCCTATGTTGGAAAAATAAATACATATGAAAAAAAAAAACAATCAAAATTAATTTAATGTAAAATTTCTTCCTAAATTTACAATTTAGGAAGCAACTGGCCTCTCTACAAATATTTTCCAGTGTGTTTTTGGACCCAGTATATTGTAAACATTTTACTTTTTGAACTCAACCACTACAATCGTCTACAATTTTCTTTATTTATGCAGCTCATTATCCATTTATAATTTTTATACCGTCCTAATTTGGAGTCTGAACGAATTTTGAAGTCATGCACGTGATGAGAATGTGGCAGAAAGCAACAGTAAGAGTGAAGCCAAATTTCGAACCGCGAATCTCAGAACTGCAATAAAAACATGCAAATCGGGAATCTGTCAGCTGCGGGAAACGATCAACACGTCAAAACAAACCTGTACTCGTTTCCTGATGTCTTGAAGGTTGTGTTCCAGAATCTGTTGCTTCTCTGTCACCACTGTCCCTGTAGGGTGGGCTGCTTGTCCGTCCTGATTGTGACATGTAGAAGCTATGTCATGAAATTAACTGAAAATATCAATTTTAAACTATATAACTATATAATCATGTTCCATTTTGGACCTGCGCAGCAGCGGTGGCTGTCTGTAAGAGGCGTTGCTCCTCCCACAAGCAGCGAGCGACGATACGGGCGATGTCCATGGGCTTCTCCAGGTACTTGCTCTGCAGGTGCTGCTTGATCCGCCTCAGGTTGTGCTGGTAGAGGACGTTGTTCTCTTGCAGGAAGCGGCTGTACTGCTGGTCTATCTCGCCCAGGAGATTATGGAACACCAGGGTGGCATGAGACTCTTTCTGACCAGCAAAAGTCCTTTCAGAACAAAAAAAAGGCTGATGAGTCAAAGTTAAAGTCAGCATTCGTCATTTACAGAAGAAACGTGGGTGTATGCAGTATGCAAAAAATGAACTTGTGTGAAGTAAACCATGTAAATGGAATGAAACTCTTTTCTTTCAAATCCAAGTTAGACCAGTGGTCTACGACTATACTTACGATTCAGTCGACTCTGTTTGAGTCTCTCTTATAACTGTACAGCGCCTCTTTGCAATTTCTTGACACTAGCGCAGCGTGTTCGACCAGGGACAAATTTCTTGTGTGTTCTACATAATTGGCAATAAAGACAGACAGATTCTGATGCGTTGAGCGACCAGATGACTATCCAACATTTTTTGGAAAATAATACAAAGATCAAATGTTTGTGACTGCTTTTTTCCTGTATATGATAGCTGTCCATGTTAAGTGCTTTGTTGTAGCTTCAGCTGTTGTTAAAGCGCTATATAAATCAATATGTATTGTATTTATTGTATTGTAAAACAATTTTCCACAATCAGGAAGAGCGAAAAAGCGGCCATGTCTCGTCCAAAATTCTTTCAAACTTGAGAATAAAACATTAAATCCATCAATCACAAACATCTAAAAATGCAATGAAAACACAAACAGGAACTAATAATAACAATTATAAAACCGTTGAATCATGAGAATTTGTTGTTGATCCCCACGACGTGGTTATGACCAAGCAGGAAGTGGTTTGTAAGAACAAATCGAATTGTTTAGCAGAAAACGGGTCATGACTCTTCACACTCTTCCTAGCAGTCGAATTTGTCACTCACCAGTCTTGACTTTCAATCCAGGGCGCGAGGAACTGACGCAGCTCCATGGGGAAGCTGTCGCTGTACAGGTGGTACAGCTGCTCCAAGTACCTTGTCTCCAGCTGTTGCAACTGGTTCCACTGGGCCATCTTGACCGATGTGAGCCTAAAAAACATTTAAAAAAACACAAAGCAACACACTTTCAGGGTGCTCATTTCCTCTGTCATGAAACCAACACATGCTGTTTTATCAGTAAAGAACTTAGAACGCCTTTTCTCACCTAAATGTTGTAAAACTACAAATAGGATTACAGTTAGTCATGTTGTTGTAACCTGAGAGTCTACAGATGGCTTTATTGATTATCTATTAGTTGCAAGAAGCAGGTTGTATCCGCTGGCTTGTCCTACGATGAGCAAAAGCCTTTTGTTTTGACCGTAAACAAGAACCACAGCATACAACCCCCTTCTATACTTTGAGGCCATCACATAGTAAAAAATAAATAAATAAAATTAAATCACATACTGATCAAATCACACTTTTTAAAAACCGCATGAAAATAATTGAACAAAGACAAATGTCCAGTATGTGCTGTGTGATGCTGGTGAGTGTCTGTTTGAGAGCTTTGCCTGACAGCAGTAACTTTCAGAGAGGTGAAGGAACAACTTGTGGAATAGTGCTCAGAATGCACTTCCAACAAAAAACATCAACCATTACTTTTCCAGCTTCAAAAAGGGAGTAAATTTAAATAGTGTTTATTTGTGTTGCTCTTTGATTGGTGGGTAAATGTAATTATGGTACCAAGAAGAAAAAAAATACCCAGATACGCAATGAATCAGGTGTGTGAAAACATGTAAAATGTGTTCTTATTGTCCTTATTTTTATTATTGATATTATTATTGTTGTTGTTGTTGTTGTGGGTCACAAAAGAAGCAAATAAGCAATAAAACGGGGCAGAAAATGGGGTGAAGTTGTCAGTGAATCGTATGGCAAATTGGATGTTTACAAAGTTACCGCATTCACCGACTGACAGAGCATCAAGAGTGACAGTATCTTGCTCAAGGAGACCTTCGACATCGTCGTTGTTTATCATCGAGACACGTGTAGAATTCCGCAAGCAGGGGGCTGTTGTGTTGCTTGGATGAGTGAATGTTATTGTCTACAGTATTTTTATGTAAGCAGGCAATGCAAGGCTGCTCACGGCCATATTGTCCTGCAGCAAGGATGGAGATGGGCGTGACTAAACCACGAAGGAAGCCAATTTATAACGTAATCAGAATAAGTTAACAGCGATTGATGGTGTGAACATGCTAAAAACAAAGATTTGAAGTTTTATATTCAGGGACTGAGCCCAGCCCGGAATTCTTGGAATTGTCTTTTGCCAATGAAACTTATGTAACCCGGAATTTTTCATACCTAGATCACCGTGTACACAACATATATAACTCGTTTAGTTTTTTAATTGTCGTATATAGACAATAATTTTGAATAACAACAACTCCATCAAAATGTAAACAAGTACTGTACTGTCCTCGTAAAGGCTGCTTACCTGACTAACCGTTGCTCCTTCAGGAAGTTTCAAGTGATAATAACGCCGATCCTCACTATATGTCAGTGAAAAGATGCAGACCCAGAATTTTAAAAAAGTTATCAACCCACGTCGTCGAGATCTTCACGTCCGGAGCGCTATATACATTGCGGCGTTTACAGCCAAACGAACTCCACAGCTGCTGAACTGACAGCTCAATCCGTCAATGGCTGCTCAACATTAAGTATTACAACCAATCAGAAATTAGAATGTCCGACGTGAAGGCGGGTTTACATGTCGAAGGCTCACGGGAGTGTTTCACTCCTGTCGCAACAGCGCTGTTCCTGTAAGAAAAGCCTCCCCTAAAACTCTATTCAATAGCGTGCTGTATTCAAGGGAGTAATAACAACTCGACGTAACAGCCAGTCTGGAAGTCATCTGAATTACTGGCAGCGATGACGTCACCAAAATATTGCCGTTCATTATTGACCATTCGGATCAATATTAACGAGAAATATGATTATGAAATATCGGTTGAAGTAGTAAAATATTTTGCTATCGTAAAATTATGTTTTATGTTAGCACCGAGCCATACTGAAATGTAATTTATAAACGAGTTTTGTATAAATAAGAGCAATTGAAAAATTAGACATCTATAATTTAAGAGTGCAAAATGCATGAATGAGTGTGCTACACACGCAAAAAAAGACACAAGGGAGAAAAATATTCATGCTTTATTATTCAAATGTCGCATCTTGAATAATATGATTCTGTCATTTTTCAGTTTTCATGTTTACCCAGGTGAGAGTAATCCCCACTCACACCCCAAGACGCCATGAACTCAGAAAAACAATATTTTCAGTACATTACTTACAGCATTTTATGGATTTCCTGAATATAATATTAAAAATTTCAGGTACTTTTCATATTTAAATAGAGGTGTGTCAACTTTTTATACCCACTGTGCATTCCGCCCCGTACAACAATGGCATGGAAAGGGAAGTTCAGAACATACAGGAAGTAACTATGGCATTAAAAATCCCATTTAATTTTGTCCCCAATTAAACAAGGTTATTTAATCAACTTTCTATCCATAATGAGATGTTATTATATCTGTTTTTCTTTTACCATGTGCAAATCCTTATCTTGTTATAGCAACTATACTTTTCCCTCACCCTCACTTTTGACCACAGGAGCACCTTAAGACTTACTCTGAAACCTTCCTGACAACTTTCCGTTATCCTCGCGCACCGAACATGGCAAATAGATTACTGGTATTATACATCACAACAACAAAGAATATTTATACCTTTTTGTTATCCTACTTGGCAATGTCAAGAAAAAAAGCATAAACCTTGTGTAAAAAGGTGTTGCCTATTACTGTTGCTTAGTTTCCCATGAAATGTGGAAAAGTGAAGTGAGTATGAAAAAAAATGAAACAGGTGTGAATATTTGCATCAAGTCCTTGTGGCTACCAATACGTCCTCATGGAAATTTCATGTATCCTCTGCCTTTTATTGGGATGGATTCTCTCTCTAGTCACGCTGGGTCTTCTCGAGGTAATCAGCCTCCACTGTTACCAGCTGAGGGTCCTTCATCATGGGCTCCATCTCCAGGCTGTCTACGTTCACAAGCTGCTCCTCCGCATCCACATGCACCCTAAGCCCGTTTTCCCCGCCTCCCGCCTCCTTCTCCTCCGCCGTGACAGCAGGATCTGCTACCACAACCTCCTCGGCGCCCTCGCGGATCTTCTTGACGTGGAAGGTGAAAGGGGGAACGCGGTAGACACTGGTCTTGGATCGGGCGTATATGGTGTGGTCAGGCGTCAGGGACTTCTTCATTTTCTCCTTGGAGTTCTTCATCTTGACCCGGCGTTCCATGTTGGGGGTCATGCGGGTGCCCAGTTTATTCATCTTCTCTTCCAGGTTGTGTTTGGTCTTCTCCAGGTTGGTGCGGGTTTTCTGCCTGGTCTTCTCTAGATTCTCACGGGTTCTCTGCTTGGTCTTCTCCAGGTTCTCCTTGGTCTTCAGCTTGGTCTTCTCCATCTCTTCTTTGGAGAAGGCCCTCCTGATGCTGTCCACTTGCCTTTTGGTGGAACGCTGCAGACGTTTGGTTCGGGACTCTTCCACGATCTCCTCGATCTCCACCTCGTCGTCCGAGTTGAGCTTGGCAGGTTGGCCCTCGCTGTTACCGCCCTCCTCGGGTATCTGCTGAAGACCTTCCACAATCCCGTCTTTGGAGACCGCCTCTGACGACTTAGGTGCCTTTGCAGCCTTCATTTGGTCCTGAAATGATGTAATAGCAGGAAAAAATTAGCCCAAGCAGAAATGATAACAATAATTTGATATGTGTTGACACCCAAAATTATTTTCCGAAAATGGAATACAATGCATTTTGATATAGAGCTTCTTTCCACAACAGCTGCTGCTGAAACTAAGCGCTTGACAAACATTGGACATACAATAGCAAAAATGCAAGAGAACACATGACAAGTATATTATGACTGTGATGGTCGCTTAATTTTCATGGTGAGAGTGAAAAGCCTCTGGGTGAGCACTGGAATAAAAGCATACTGAGTCATCTTTCAGGAAACTTCATGGAGTAGAAAAAGCAATGGCAGAGCGCCACCCAGTGGTTAGACACTGACTCATGTGGACATCAAGCAAATTACTCAACAGATTTGAGGTTGATGTGGTTGTTATCGAAAGGCTCATCTAAACAATATCTTTTAAGCTATATGGTTCAGTGGGTGCGACGAATTTCATTCTGCACACAATTTGTTCATTTCCTGTTTTTTTTCAAGCATTGTCCACCAACACTTGGTGGACAATGGTGTCAAAGCCTTAACTCCCCCATACCATTTGAGGTTAAGCAACAATGGATCGACTGATGCATCAAAGTCGACACGAACAAATGAAGTTGTCTGACATCAGACAGATCAAAGAAAATGACCAAAGTCCATCAGCGACATATGAGCCGGCTATAAAAGTGGACATTCCCTCCCCATGGAGTGGAATGGACTGGTGCAATTCTGTCTGCGCGGGTTTATTCTAGGCTGGCCTTTTCCTCTCCCTGGATTCCAACTGACATTTCTCTGGCCATCCGCCAGCCCTATACATGGACACTGCAGCCAACCGGCCCTAACCACCTCCCCCTTCCCCAATCCCCCCTTCTTGCTGCATGGCAACAGGTAAACACGAGGACTTGTTGTCACGGCAACAGGCTCCACATCTCGCCTGGAGCACCTGGTTTAGTTCAGAAGGGCAAAGCAGCTGACGCCATGACAACGCTACGCCGGGATGAAAGTCGAAGCATCTTAATTAAACAAACTGAACGGCTGCCTGCTCTTTGATCACGAAAGGAAGTGATGTCATTCGGTGGAACTTAAACATAAACCCATTTCATCAATTCAGTCGAGGTAATGTGCCTGGATTACTTTTTGTCTACAGTAATACCTCGTTTATTGCGGGTGTTACATTCCAAAAAGAACCCGTGACAAGTGAAATCTGTGAAGTAGTGAAAATTTGACAAGCTACAGAGCGATGAGGCGCAAAGACTGGTGACATTAGTCTACAGTCCCTTAGCCAATCAGGATGCAGAACACAATGTAATGTGGAAATAATGTACATAAGAAAAAAATAAATGAAACAGATAAACCATGAAAGATAAAGCGTATTCTAGTGAAGGATTACTGTATTCCAGTGGCGGACTGTGGATTTAATCGCGAGGCCTTCAGTAATGCTACATCTGGATCAATCCAGACTGAAAAAAAGTGTGGTGTGACTTACTACAAGTCTTAAAAAGCCCGTCTTGAAAATGGCTTGAACAGTAAATATCCAACCAAATCTATTTCTTCTCCTCCTTTAGCAATTGTGGGTTGACAAAACAGCTATTAAATCAATGCAAAATATTTGCTTATGCAGCTCGCTACCGATACAATGTGCCAGTTTTGGCCAGTATGCTCTTGCCATTGAGCCGCTTGTGATCAGAGCAAGTTTCGCAAACTGTGATTGGCTAATGACTCGCCAATCATAGTTTGCGAAAACTTTGATGTTGACCAGAGCCTTCAAGGGGGTGTTGGTACCCCTTTTGGGTTGCCAATTCGATATCCGATTGGTTAGGTTAGGGCAACAGTTGAATCGATCCATTTGATGCGACAGGGCCTGCAGAACTAATTGTGAAGGCATCCAGATAGATTTCTGACCCAGGTAACAAATGATGGCTGAAATGTGATTGGTTAAATACTTAAATACAAAAACATACATCTGGAAGCAACGCAACAGCGAAAAAGTTATGAAAGGAAGCTGAAAGACAATTTGGAATTATTTCATAACAATTCATGGACAAAATATAATTAACATCAGTCTGTGATTCTGATATTTTTAGACCAGCAACGAAGGCTTTACAGGCCTTGACGGTCCACCACTGCTGTATTCAAATATATATTTATAAGTACCTCCAGCTAAAAAGTGAATTGCGGACAGTCTCTGTCAATGTAATGCAGCCAGCAATCACACATACTTACAGTAAATCTATTGAATTAGAGGCATAAACTGCAACAAAGATTTGAAAAATGACTTTTGTAATGTCATGCAAGAGTAACATACAGTATAATTTTTCAGGGGGTTTGCAATTGTTTCAAAATGATCTCATTTCAAGAATCAAATTCTGTTTATTTGGAAACCAATAGGGGAATAGTAGTATGAAGCATGGGGCGACCTTTGACCAATATATAATATGATTTGGCAACATCGTGCTTGCCTATATTTGGCAGGTATACTATATCGATAATTACGTATACGGCTGTCTAAATGTATACGAACATTCCAGATCAAGCTCCACCATCACGCACAAACTGTGTCCTCGTACAGAAGCCATTCCTTTTCAGGCATTGCGATGCGAGGGTTACGTGGTGGGATCAGCTGTCGGATCCCGTCTGCCTGTCGCAGCTGTGCACTCTGCTTTCACAATGAGAAATACGGGCCTGCAGGCAGAAGGCCTTGTGCAATCCTTGGAGGTCCGGGTTTTGCGCCTCGAGGCCGCAGATCTCTGAAGAGTCCAAAATAAACCCCAGTCTGTGTGCTCAAGTGTCTAATTGTGAAGCTCATCTTCTGTACATGTCCTCACGTATGAATTGAGCGTTATAAATGCAAGTTTTGTGGTAACTCGGCTGTGAGTAATGGAAATCCCACGATCACTACAAAAAAAGCGTAACTATTCCACGTTAATAACACTGAGATCTTATATGACATCACCCTCCTGCAGAATAAGGGGCATATTCTGTGTTTTTCCCCCCACAAGGGAGAAAGTCCTTTCACATTTTGTGAGGTGGAAAATGTTACCTTTTCCTTTCGTAATCCAGAGAGACCTGATGGATTCAGTCAGTATTTGGAATTTATGATGAGGAAACGGTATCCTTCTCACTTGGACGATGCCATTTATATTGACACAAGACACACATATGCTGTAGTATGAAGCATTTTTCTCCACCTCACTGGTGGAATAAATCCACATTCTGTCCAACCCCAACATTACAGAATATTATACAGTATACATGTAGTATACAGTATATATATATATATATATATATATATATATATATATATATATATATATATATATATATATATATATATATATATATATATATATATATATATATATATATATATATATATATATATATATATATATATATATATATATATATATATATATATATAGATAGATAGATAGATAGATAGATAGAGAGAGAGAGAGAGAGAGAGAGAGAGAGAGAGAGAGAGAGAGAGAGAGAGAGAGAGAGAGAGAGAGAGAGAGAGAGAGAGAGAGAGAGAGAGAGAGAGAGAGAGAAGTAGATAAAGTGAGAGAGAAACCAACTATCCCAGTGTGGGAAATTGCTTCTGAAAATAGCGGCATATTTTTTGCGATGAATAAGATTGGAAATGGGCAATGACTGGAATACCAAGTGGTAGGAGAAGTCGACATGCAACAGTGAAACATGAATCCCGTCAGCCAGCTTTCCACTCACACGAAAGAAACGCCACGCCGAAAGCTGTGATGATGGGCCCCCAGACAGATGAAATGAAGACCGTGACGTCATGTGTGGGCAGGATGGCACAGAAGACGCTGAAATGGGCAGTTAGTTTAAGGCCTTCATCTTACATGTTCCCATGTGAGATGAAGGCCTTCAGATGCCATTGAGATGAATCAGGACGCTCAATTGGTGCCTGAACCGCTGTTGCCTGGCTTCAAAAGGGAGATTGAGAAATGCCATATGAAGAAACAATTGCAACAAGTGGAAATGATTGGAACACTCAACTGTCGCGTTGAGCGACACCCGAGAGGATGGTGAACTTGGCTAAATGACAAGCAGATGGGAAAACGAGACAGACCGCGCCTCGAGGGTGGGCTGTACTGGCATTAGGCCGCAACACACCCAGATTCCAGTCGTACGTACCCAAAGGACAACGAGACATCATCAACTGTTTTGAGCCACACAATTAAACCGACTTTGCTCAAAGTCACCTCAAAGATGTTTGTTCGGACACTGAACAAAGGCTCGAACACAGAAAGATTGTCTTTTACTGCCGGCTGGGGATGCAGCCATCATGACCGACTGCCAACTTCTGCACCCTTCTGCCAAGCTATTTATTGAGAGTACTGTCGATGCAAATGTAAGTAACACATTAGTAAAACATAGTACTCATGATTTGAATACTACGCCCCTGGACGTCCCAAGCACCAACATCCATAAAACAATAAAACTTAGACACTTTAATGGGTTGTCCTTTCTATAACCGATAGATTTGTAACCTGGAGTTTACCAAGTCCTAAATTAGTCCAAGACCAGATCTCCTTTATGAAGAATGCAGTTTAACAGTTATGTCTGTTCACCTACGATTGACCACAGATGTTTTTGTGCTTCCACTGTGGGCCTTGTGTTCGATGGCATGAAACTTTTAAATATTATAACTTCTATTCTGTCTATTCTGTCTATTCTCTATCAGTCTATTCTCTATCAGTCACCAGAAATAAAACACAGGTGTCCTCATGAAACAAACTTGAAATCAAATTTGGGTTATGTTACAAAACACAGTGTCATTTTCAAAGTGCACTTCCTAAAATCGAGTATTACTGTGACTGATTTGAATGGAGTCTCCGGTCTGATCCTAACCTGGAAAGTAGCGGAGGCAGTTCCGCACTAACCACTTCCATGTCCATGAAGAGTAAAAAAATAGTCAGAACTAAACAATCATAATTACATTTAATTATTTGAATTCTCTTGTCTGTGCTTAAAAATAGTTTTCTGTGTCACACACAAAAGGCCTTTAAAAAAAATAACTGCATGTTCCAATGACATTTCATGCCGCCATAACCTCCTCATGTCTCACCCTTATCTCATCCTTAACCTGATTCGGAGTCTAAACTTATCCCAGTGTAACACATTAACACACACAAAGAAGAAAGTGGTAAAACTCCAACGGAGGCCAATGCAGAGTTGATACCCTGCCAATATCTTATCAGGCCATCAAATTAAAAACTATGCAACTTATCCCAGCTGGCAAAAAATAGAACAGAGCTGAGAGGGTGAAAAAATAGCAACAGGGAGCGTGATAGTTCGCTTGCAACAGCTGCTCAGCAAAACGGGAACGGTTTGAAACAATGATAAACAGCCTGAGTGTCGATTCATAAAAATGTTGGTCACTTTTCAAAAAACTTTGAAACATATATGAGTAATATATATCATATAATTTTAATAATAATTAAAAACCACAACGTAAATATTACAATTATTTTTTGCCTTGAAATGATTTTTTGAAATAATTATTCAATATAATGTAATCGCAATTACAAAATGAACTCCACATTATTTTTGTTTTCATTGTGTTTTAGGATAGAGTTTTTTTCACTAATTCTTGCTCAAATATGTTCACATGATTCTAGAATATGCCATTTGTATACACTGAGATCAAACATTTTTTTGTGTGCATATTGTAACCTGTAAGATGTTGAATAAAGTTCTCTTTAGCATACAGCAATATTTAACATTACATGTTCGACAAAGATGGATCTCTGTTTTTAAAACTAATCACTGTCAGACACCCACCACCTAGTTTTCATACTTCTTTAATTTTATGTTTTATGTTACATTGCGTTTATTTATATGTTTATTTGTTTACATTGTAATACAGCAGTGGCAGCAGATGTCCGAGTCGAATAAAAAATGCCATAAAACAACTTTAAAATCGAAATTCTTGACATTTAAGGAGCAATGTTAATCGTTAATTAGCACAAAAAAAGCAAGTAAAACTTTTTTTCCTGTTGTTTTTAGTGATATCTTCAGGTTGAGGGTGTCACGTTATGGTTTGCAACCAACGGGTGGCACTGTAGGGTCCCGCCTGCAGCTGCATAGGTGTTGGTCGTTTTAATCTGTAGCAGTTAAAAGGACTTCCGGCACTACCATTCAATGTCGGGGCATTGTTTGTTCAGGTTTGTTTCCTCTTGTCATGTTTTAGTCATAGTTTAGTTTGCTACTTTGGTCCTTTTTGTTCCAATGACTTTGTTGTTTGAGATTTTGTTCCTGTTGACTTTATTTAATACAATTTGTCAATTACACCCTGCTCCTCCTTCCTGTCTGCTTTTTTGAGGTCCACCACCTTTCAAATCGTGACAAAGGGAGATACGGGGAGCAATTTCTGTCATTTAAAGTCTTATTCCATTGTTATAAAAGGAGCAAACGTAAAATATTTTGTTGAATTACCGAAATTAAAATTGTATCGGCTTGCTGCCTAGTAAATATGAGTTTACTAATTATTTTTAAATTGCAGTGCATAGTCCAGTTCAAAATGTACGGTTTACTATTTCCTGCCAAATTCTTGCGAAAACACGCTGACCATGTTGTAGACGATCGTGAAGCATGAGAGCCACCTGCTTGGTGGAATTTATTCAGCCCTAATGCCCACGGTTGAATTTCTGCCAGTCACCATAAATGCAACCAACCCGCTCTGTTGTGAAATTCGCATGCCTGGGGAGATCGTTCAACAGATTACTACAAAGTCAGATATAGTGTACGTGAGAAATTTGACAAAATTCTTTAAGCAGACCACTGATGGATGCCGAATACTAAATATCAGTCATGCCGGATGTGAGAACATGTCTTTCTAAAAACAGCGTGCCTAGGAGGGAGTGTCAAGTTCACTATACCGTTTCACCCACAGCGACCCTCTTGCATGTTAATTTACATTGTCGCCTTTATTTGACGAGTTTTGTTTCCAAATTAATCCAGTTGCCGACAGGTACAAATAACCTACAGTGCTCTGGGAGATTTCTGGCATAGTAGAAACTACATCATCTTGTACCACAATTGCTTGCAATCAGTGAGGTTCTCTGGTACTCTTACAAGCGTCAACACCCTTTCTCCATGGAGTGTGAAGCTCACAATTTGATTCATATCTTCGTATTAATAGCTGGGTTGCTGGGCAAACGAGGAAGCAAAATGAACTATAAAAAGGTGATAAGATCATGGTTTTAATTTGTATTGCTCTCCCTGCTGTTCTTCTCTGCTGTATGCCTTTAGCCCACTGGTTCCTTTCCCCTGCTCACCTGGAAGATGAGGACTTTGAAGTTGCGCCTCTTGAGCAGCTCACTCTCGTTGCTCTCTAGTTTCTTAATCTGACCCGCCTGCTTCTCCAGATTGCTGCGCACCATCTTGACGTTGACGCTGACTTTGCGGACCTTGTCTAGCATCTTAGTGACTGTGGTGGATGTCCCCAGATGGCTGTTGGACAACTTGGAAATCTCCCCCTGGATGGTGGACACCGACTTCTCCATGGTCTCCTGTCGCCCTTCTATCCCCGTCTGTGTCAGCTGGATCTGGTCCACCATGCCAATGATCTTGTCAAGCAGGGCCAGGACAATGACACCGTTCATCTGAGCTTCGCTCTTGACATCCTCGACAGGGTTGCCACCGTCCATCGCTGGCTCTGCGGCGGCGCTTACTAGAGCGACTTCGTCATCATCGCAGGGCACCTCTACCAGAGCTGTGTGCTCTTTCTGGACCCCTGTATCCGCCATGGTTGTCAGCTACAATAACAAAAATCTCACACTACTTCTACAGACAAAAATACACCCTTTGAAAAAGAATCACCGGGATCCCCTTTTCGCCTTCTGAACTTTGCTTGTCCTGCTGCTCACTAAACCCTCTGTGCATGTGCCTCTGGGATGCCAGCCAGCCAAGGGGAGTTGGGCCTCTCACCGCTCAGGCATGTGTGGCTCCACTCAAATGTCTCCCTTCCATGTGAAACCATCCAGTCAGAATTTTCCCGCCCCACCGACCCCTACTGGAAGAACTCCGCCTTTTCCAGTGCCACTTACAATTGTGGCTACAGTAATAGAGTATGTGAAGTCAGGAGGCCATTTGCTGCCCCATAAACAACTTCAGATATGTTCAATGTAACTAATGCAATTAATGTTATTTTGTTGTAAATTATATTCAGACATTTTCTATACCACTTCTCCTCATCAGGTTGGTGGATAATGTTGAGGGAAATATCTATCGCTAATTGGCCTACTACACTAGTGTATTGGAATGTCGATCTTGATGGTGGTGGAATGTTGATGAGAATAAGTGTTGAGGACCAGAGGATAAACATAACCCAATCCAAATTTAATACACTTTTTCATAAAAAGTGTCAATTTTTGCTTTGTGCTGATTGTCATTTCACAAAAAGATTCAGGAATTCTGATGAGTGCGGACTGTTTTATGACGGTGACATTCAGACATCAATGGTGACATTCAGACATCAATGGCAACGGAGAATAAAAAACTGTGTTCCAAAACAGCACAGAATTTCAAACTATGTACAGTACACTTATAGCCTTTAATGCATTTAAAGCAATAAACGAGTCTAATGTTTTCATTAAAATACACGACACAGGGGCACACATAAAGAATAAAAAAAACATATTTAGTAATGTCTATACGTAATTGCCATTTTTTTAATTTTCATCAGGAACAAGTAAACATTTCGAAGTCAGTCATACAACCAGAGTAGACGAGCTTGCTAGTTCACAATGTATAGGATATTTATGCATCAACATGATGATATTGATGAAATTATAATCCGAAAACAAACTCAGTAATTTTACACATTCCAGCAAAGCATAGCATATGCTTCATTTCCGGTATGTTCAAAGAAATGTAAACATTTTATAAAAGGTTACGGCATTGCTCTGTAACGTCTACCCGAAGTCTATTTTTTAATTGTCATAATTATTTTATTCTGCTTTCATTTTTATTGTTTCAAAGTTTTGTGGCAAATCGTATCACGTGATCTGCGAACTACTTCCGCTTTAGGATGTCGACAGTTTCTCTCGTTCGTAGACGAAGTCTTCCACAACAAACGTGACAGCTGAGAAAAGGGAACGCGACAGGACATTCTTATTTCTATTTTAGGAGTGAGTACGCAACTGAATAAAACCAGCAGTTCATTATTGATCTTCAAAGTGAACAACCTTGAGTTTGTGACAATCTGCAACAGGTGCGTAAAGTTAGCCATTAGCCACACTGTATACTGATCATATAATGAGGCGATCTAAACGACGCTAAGTAGCAAACAAGTGGCAGAGAACATTTTGTTCCTATTTTACTGACTGATTACTTCTATGTTATGTTCGGCACGCTAAAACTACATGGTATTCGGGATTGAAAACTACAAAAGCGCTTATATAAAACGCCATGTTGCAATGTTTACTGTGTATAATGTAAGACTGTTAACGCTGTTATGGACCAAACTACTGTTTTTATTTTTATTTTTGAGTTTTAAAATAATAGACTGCGTTGAGTTTTGTGCTTAAATTGGGGGAGTAGTAAGGCGCTACAGGTCACATGTTCCCTTCATAATCCGCAGATAAGTCTAGTGTGGTCCCTTTTTTGCCTCAATGAACTAAGGAATCACTCCATTTCATCCTCCTCCTCCAACCTCTAAATTGTCCATAAAGTGTTCCTGGTTCAATCTGCGCTGTCAACCCACTGAAGCACGCCCTTTAGGTCATTTCTGTTTGTATTGTGCTATTAAGTATTTGCCAGCATAACCGCATTCCTTCCCTGATCATGGGATCAATGTGTAGACAACCGGATTTTCTTTTCTCTCGTCACATTGTAGCCTCTCCCATGCTACTGCCAAAGTGCACACATGTCCGATTTTTATTAGTGTCCTTTATTTGTGAATGTCACACTGCAGTGTTGATGGTTCTGATGAAGGCAACTTCTCAAAGAAGGACAGAGCCTCGAAGCTGAAATTGGCAAGGGATTGTTCATGGGCCATGAGTCATTATTTAAGATACAATAAACAAAAAAATAATAACTTGCACAATGCAGGAAGTATGGCCTGATGTCTGCTGCACCAGGTAACATAGGCAAAAAATTAAGTCAATCATTGACATTTTCATGGGGAATTTGCACCATCTTGGGAAATGTCCCTCTGTAGGAAGCAAAACTCGTGAATTGTGAATTTCAAACACATTCTGTTTAAAAGTAAAGGTCATTGGTGTGATTTGTCCTAGGTGATTACTTCCTAGAGGGCCAACCAGGCCATCCACAAACCCACTGCAAAGATGGGAGAACTCTTCAGAAGTGAGGAGATGACTCTGGCACAGCTCTTCCTGCAGTCGGAGGCGGCCTACAGCTGTGTCAGTGAGCTGGGAGAGATTGGGATGGTGCAGTTCCGTGATGTGAGTTGGCGATTTTCTGCTGGTGTTTTCAAAATGGCTGTGATGGCCGGTGGGTTTCGGGAAGCATGCTGAGAATGCGTAACGTACGCATCGAGGCTCACCGCAGTCTTTCAATCATGTGCTCACAGCTGATTCCCCATGAGAACACCCACTCTAGACTATCCCTAAGGCAGGCTTTGTACCAGAGAGGCATACAAAAATACGATAAAATAACAAATCCACGGTG